>NC_137031.1:0-10000 GCF_032717465.1 Coenobita brevimanus | reverse complement strand
CAAGGACACATTGCAAGGACAGCGGCGCCAAGTTGCAGGCGCTGACCGTTAACGGCAACTTCCTGAGATGTGTTTTGCTTTTAGTAGTCATTTGTTGGACGTATTTGTTTAATCTGGGTGTCCCGTAAGCATTTTCTTGCATTTCTGTCAAGTATAACCTCAGAATTCTCATCATTTGGCTGATTTTGCCATATCTACATCTTGTTTGTTGACCGGTAACAAGACTTTGAGGCAGAAATGGCGCCAGTCTCGAAGGAATGCTGTGGTGAGGATGCAGGGCCGTAGCATCGTCTTATTTAGCCTCTGAACTACGGTAAATAAGGTTCAGAAACCCAATAATCTCCTTAAAGATAAATAAACTCTACCATTGTTTATTACAAGCACGTCAGAAATAATCAAGACATTACCTGTAAACATTCAAAGATTTAAAAAGTAAATCAGCGTTGCCAATGTTGAGTGATGGTACACCTGAAGGCAGCTGCCGGAGATGCAGTCTTTTAAAAGAAACGACCAACGTACACTACGATGGTGATATTTTCTACCTTATTTTTTTCTTTTCATTATGATCCTATCAAGTAAAATCTGTTGTATCACTTACTGATTTAAAACATGGGTAAAAAATTCGTGTAATATTGGTTTTAATCGTCATAAATTTAACTGGAGGAATCTCTGGCACAATGTTGCCTTGGTCACGTGACCCTTGAGACGCAGCGTTGCAGACCATCGGGCAGTCAGTCACCCCGCGGGTCAGGAAGTGGGAGGATGTTGGTGTGCGCAGCTCGTACTAACTTTGCGTTTTCCTTTTATTGGACGTTGGGGACACTGTGGCTCAGTGGTAGAGCATCGGAGTCGTGATCGGGGGATTGCGAGTTCGAGCCTCGCCCGGGACTGCCGTGCCGGGAGTGGTAGCGCGCTCCTGTAACCTAGCGGGGCTATATGGCCATAGTTGCCTAGCTCGGGGATTAAATCCCTTTTATTGGACGTTAGCGATTGTGTTTGCCGTGATGAATGGACAGACTGGATTACTGTGGAGGCGAGGCAAGTGGCACAAGTGCCGGAAAAAGGAAACTATGCCTGGTTTAGACACAGTGTGAGTTGAAATGTATTATTATTATTATTATTATTATTGTTATTTTTTATTATTATTTGCTACAACTGCTGCTGCTACTACTACTACTACTACTACTAATACTTATACTACTGCCACCACTATTATTATTATTATTATTATTATTATTATTATTATCTAATCTTTCCACATGACCCACAAGCAGGTTATCAGTTCACCTTTAATCTATCGATAATCAAAGATAGATACATACGCCTAAGTCATTTGTCAACCTACCTACCAAGACTAATGTGGACACGCATTTTGCCCACTACATACCATCCACTCACCCGATGTAGTGATAGATTTATTGGACAGATAGACAGGTGGAAGTGTAGGCTAGATAGATTAATTTTGAAATTGTAAAAAAAATATATATATATATATTTTTTCCTTTCAGTCTGTCGTAGCTACCATCCACTCACCTGATGTAGTGATAGATTTATCGGACAGATAGACGCAAAAATAGATCAACCTTCAATCTGATGAGTAAGAATGATTTGAGTTTTCTTTGTCCATCCATGTCTATCTGTCTATCTATCTGTCTATCTATCTGATGTAATGATAGATTTATTGGATAGACAGATATGTAAAAATATATTAAAAGACATCAATATTTTTCTCTATGTCTGTCTGTCTGTCTTTAATACGTACCATCCACACACCCGATGTAGCGATATATGAATCGGAGGGATTAATAGATGCAAAAATAGATTAAAACATGATAAACAGCAATTCTGTATCTATCTATCTGTCTATCTATCTATCTAGTACGTACTATCCATTCACTTAATGTAGTGATAGATTTACTGGATAGATAAATATACAGACAGATAAATACATAAATACACTTTTTCAATAAATTCTCGATAAAAATGGATCTCTGGCTGTCTGCCTGTCTGTCCATCCATCTCTAGTACGTACCATCCACTCACCTGATGTAGTGATTTTTTGGGATAGATAGATAGGTAGATGCAAAAGTAGATAGATTACTTTTGAATTTGTTGAATCACTGATGTTGATTTTTTCACTATGTCTGTCTAGTACATACCATCCACTCAGCTGATAAAGTTATAGATTTATTGCATAGATAAATAGATGTAGTATGTAGATAGACAGGTAAATAGATAGACAGGTGCACTTGATGGATATATAGATATCCACCAATACCAGTACGTACCATCCACTCACCTGATGTAGTGATATATTTATTGGATAGATAGATATATAGATAAATGCAAAAATGGATTAAAGATATCAATATTTTTCTCTATCTAGTACGTGCTATCCACTCACTTGATGTAGTGATAGATTTATTATATAGATAGATGCAAAACTGATGAAAGGCATAAACATTTTTTCTGCATCAGTCTATCTATAAGCATGTCTATCTATCGAGTACATACCATCCACTTACTTGCTGTAGTGATAGATTTACTGGGTAGATAGATAGATGCAAAAGTATATTAAAGACATCAATATTTTTTCTGTATCTCTGTTTGTCCAACTAGTATATACCATCCACTCACCTGATAGAACTATAGCTTTATTGGATAGATAGATAGATGCAAAAATAGATTTAAAGACATCAATTCTCTCTCTCTCTCTCTCTCTCTCTCTCTCTCTCTCTCTCTCTCTGGTGCATACCATCCACTCACCTGATGCAGTGGTAGATATATTGGATAGATGGACAGACACATACATACATAAATAGGTCAACTCGATAACGTGAATGTTTTGACACTGATTCTCTCTCTCTGGTACATACCATCCACTCACCTGATGTAGTGGTAGATATATTGGATAGATGGACAGACACATACATACATAAATAGGTCAACTCGATAACGTGAATGTTTTGACACTGATTCTCTCTCTCTGGTACATACCATCCACTCACCTGATGTAGTGGTAGATATATTGGATAGATGGACAGACACATACATACATAAATAGGTCAACTCGATAACGTGAATGTTTTGACACTGATTCTCTCTCTCTGGTACATACCATCCACTCACCTGATGTAGTGGTAGATATATTGGATAGATGGACAGACACATACATACATAAATAGGTCAACTCGATAACGTGAATGTTTTGACACTGATTCTCTCTCTCTGGTACATACCATCCACTCACCTGATGTAGTGGTAGATATATTGGATAGATGGACAGACACATACATACATAAATAGGTCAACTCGATAACGTGAATGTTTTGACACTGATTCTCTCTCTCTGGTACATACCATCCACTCACCTGATGTAGTGGTAGATATATTGGATAGATGGACAGACACATACATACATAAATAGGTCAACTCGATAACGTGAATGTTTTGACACTGATTCTCTCTCTGGTACATACCATCCACTCACCTGATGTAGTGGTAGATATATTGGATAGATGGACAGACACATACATACATAAATAGGTCAACTCGATAACGTGAATGTTTTGACACTGATTCTCTCTCTCTGGTACATACCATCCACTCACCTGATGTAGTGGTAGATATATTGGATAGATGGACAGACACATACATACATAAATAGGTCAACTCGATAACGTGAATGTTTTGACACTGATTCTCTCTCTCCGTCCATCCGTGTACCTATCAGTCTGTCTAGTGTATACCATCCACTCACTTTATGTAGTGATATCCGTATTTGATAGAAAGACGGATAGACAGATAAATAGATAGATAAAGATAGATAGATAGATAGATAGGTAGGTAGACAGATAGACAGATAGACAAGGCTACAAAATAATAATAATAACTCTAGGCACCCCAAGGGGAGAATCACACCAGCCGATACATATCTAGCGCGGCTCGGAATATGACCTTGACCTTGACCTACCTTCACCAGTTTCGAACTTGTAGATATTCATCCCTACTACACACCTTTAAAATTTTGTGATGATATCTTGAACGGTTGCGAAGTTATCGTGCTAACACACACACACACATTTGCGATGAATTACACACATTTTGAAGGTCACAGCCTTGCCCTTAGATCGGACTATATGAGCTCTCAGCTCCCTTCCGGGAGGGTAAAAGCTGACGATCACGACCATCAAGTGATCCTGACCGACCCGGTGAATTACACACACACACACACACACACACACACACACACACACACACACACACACACACACACACACAAATTGAAAAAATACCAGCTTCGCTATAGCAGCTGGTAATAATATTAGTAATCATCATCATCATCATCATCAACTAACCCTGTGTTTCCCCATGAGGAGCGTAGGATCCCGGGGCTAGGCAAGTTGGTCCTGACATTTAAGATGAGAGTGAGCAGCCTCACTCATCCCTGAGTGGCATTATGTCAGCAATAAACCCCAACCACCCCTTGGATATAAACCTGCACCAGCTCAATCCAACTGGAGTGCCTTAATTACCCACTAAACCACCAGGCGCCATAATATGGTTATATGGTTACCACCCAGCGTAGTAAATGGTTTCCGGGTGTATAGGAAACCATTTGACTTGTCACTCAGTGTAGAGTCACCCACAGGCAGAAGGAAGAAAAGAAGGAAACACAGAAGAGGAAAGAAGGAAAGAAAGAGAGGAAAGAATACTCATATGAGAGCAACACTACATCAAGTGAGTGGATGGTGAGTGCCCCCACCTACCATTACAATAATAATAATAATAATAATAATAATAATAATATATTTTTTTGCTGTTGATAGATGTGTGGGTAGATAAACAAATACATCCATACACAGACAGATAGATTATACGCAGTTGCACCGCAGATGCAGCACATGTCCATTAGTAGTAGTAGTAGTAGTAGTAGTAGTATTGTAATGATAACGATGATGGTTACTGTACTATTATTATTATTATTATTATTATTGTTAGTAGTAGTAGTAGTAGTAGTAGTAGTATTGTAATGATAACGATGATGGTTACTGTACTATTATTATTATTATTATTATTATTAGTAGTAGTAGTAGTAGTAGTAGTATTGTAATGATAACGATGATGGTTACTGTACTATTATTATTATTATTATTATTATTATTAGTAGTAGTAGTAGTAGTATTGTAATGATAACGATGATGATTACTGTACTATTATCATTATTATTATTATTATTATTATTATTATTAGTAGTAGTAGTAGTAGTAGTAGTATTGTAATGATAACGATGATGGTTACTGTACTATTATTATTATTATTATTATTATTGTTAGTTGTAGTAGTAGTAGTAGTATTGTAATGATAACGATGATGGTTACTGTACTATTATCATTATTATTATTATTATTATTAGTAGTAGTAGTAGTAGTAGTAGTAGTATTGTAATGATAACGATGATGATTACTGTACTATTATTATTATTATTATTATTATTATTATTAGTAGTAGTAGTAGTAGTAGTAGTAGTATTGTAATGATAACGATGATGGTTACTGTACTATTATCATTATTATTATTATTATTATTATTATTGTTAGTAGTAGTAGTAGTAGTAGTATTGTAATGATAACGATGATGGTTACTGTACTATTATTATTATTATTATTATTATTATTATTAGTAGTAGTAGTAGTAGTAGTAGTATAGTAATGATAACGATGATGATTACTGTACTATTATTATTATTATTATTATTATTATTAGTAGTAGTAGTAGTAGTAGTAGTATTATAATGATAATATGATGATTACTGTACTATTATCATTTTTATCATTATTATTATTATTATTAGTAGTAGTAGTAGTATAGTAATGATAACGATGATGATTACTGTATTATTATTATTATTATTATTATTATTATTAGTAGTAGTAGTAGTAGTAGTAGTAGTATTGTAATGATAACGATGATGATTACTGTACTATTATTATTATTATTATTATTAGTAGTAGTAGTATTGTAATGATAACGATGATGATTACTGTACTATTATTATTATTATTATTATTATTAGTAGTAGTAGTAGTAGTAGTAGTATTGTAATGATAACGATGATGATTACTGTACTATTATTATTATTATTATTATTATTAGTAGTAGTAGTAGTAGTAGTAGTAGTAGTAGTAGTATTGTAATGATAACGATGATGATTACTGTACTATTATTATTATTATTATTATTAGTAGTAGTAGTAGTAGTATTGTAATGATAACGATGATGATTACTGTATTATTATTATTATTATTATTATTATTAGTAGTAGTAGTAGTAGTAGTAGTGGTAGTATAGTAATGATAACGATGATGATTACTGTACTATTATTATTATTAGTAGTAGTTGTAGTAGTAGTAGTAGTAGTAGTATAGTAATGATAACGATGATGATTACTGTACTATTATCATTATTATTATTATTATAATTATTATTATTATTATTATTATTATTATTAGTAGTAGTATTGTAATGATAACGATGATGATTACTGTACTATTATCATTATTATTATTATTATTATTAGTAGTAGTAGTAGTAGTAGTAGTATTGTAATGATAACGATGATGATTACTGTACTATTATCATTATTATTATTATTATTATTATTATTATTAACAACTCCACATTGTGTGGAGTTCTTATTGATATTGTAGATAATTTCTTTTTCTTTGGGGGGGGGGGTAAGATGTAGAAGGCTGGCATTGCAACACCGTTCGGGATAGAGACATAACATTTTCAGCAGTGATGTATCTTGCTTGTATACTTCTTTTGGCATATTTCCCCCTAGCACTGGCGCCTCTGTGTTATTTTTCCCATTTTTGCCCTCCTGTGCAGCCAAACTACTGAACCACTCGCTTTATAAACGTTGCAGTATGTAGGGTAGCCGTCGGCATAGGCCCTACTAGTGCACCTGGGTATACTAGTGCACCTGGGTATACTAGTGCACCTGGGTATACTGGTGCACCTGGCTATACTAGTGCACCTGGGTATACTAGTGCACCTGGGTATACTGGTGCACCTGGGTATACTGGTGCACCTGGGTATACTAGTGCACCTGGGTATACTGGTGCACCTGGGTATACTGGTGCACCTGGGTATACTAGTGCACCTGGGTATACTGGTGCACCTGGGTATACTGGTGCACCTGGGTATACTGGTGCACCTGGGTATACTAGTGCACCTGGGTATACTAGTGCACCTGGGTATACTGGTGCACCTGGGTATACTGGTGCACCTGGGTATACTAGTGCACCTGGGTATACTGGTGCACCTGGGTATACTAGTGCACCTGGGTATACTAGTGCACCTGGGTATACTGGTGCACCTGGGTATACTAGTGCACCTGGGTATACTAGTGCACCTGGGTATACTGGTGCACCTGGGTATACTAGTGCACCTGGGTATACTGGTGCACCTGGGTATACTAGTGCACCTGGGTATACTAGTGCACCTGGGTATACTGGTGCACCTGGGTATACTGGTGCACCTGGGTATACTGGTGCACCTGGGTATACTGGTGCACCTGGGTATACTGGTGCACCTGGGTATACTAGTGCACTTGGGTATACTGGTGCACCTGGGTATACTAGTGCACCTGGGTATACTGGTGCACCTGGGTATACTGGTGCACCTGGGTATACTGGTGCACCTTGGTATACTAGTGCACCTGGGTATACTGGTGCACCTGGGTATACTGGTGCACCTGGGTATACTGGTGCACCTGGGTATACTGGTGCACCTGGGTATACTAGTGCACCTGGGTATACTGGTGCACCTGGGTATACTAGTGCACCTGGGTATACTGGTGCACCTGGGTATACTGGTGCACCTGGGTATACTGGTGCACCTGGGTATACTAGTGCACCTGGGTATACTAGTGCACCTGGGTATACTGGTGCACCTGGGTATACTAGTGCACCTGGGTATACTGGTGCACCTGGGTATACTGGTGCACCTGGGTATACTGGTGCACCTGGGTATACTGGTGCACCTGGGTATACTAGTGCACCTGGGTATACTAGTGCACCTGGGTATACTGGTGCACCTGGGTATACTGGTGCACCTGGGTATACTGGTGCACCTGGGTATACTGGTGCACCTGGGTATACTAATGCACCTGGGTATACTGGTGCACCTGGGTATACTGGTGCACCTGGGTATACTGGTGCACCTGGGTATACTGGTGCACCTGGGTATACTGGTGCACCTGGGTATACTGGTGCACCTGGGTATACTAGTGCACCTGGGTATACTGGTGCACCTGGGTATACTAGTGCACCTGGGTATACTAGTGCACCTGGGTATACTAGTGCACCTGGGTATACTAGTGCACCTGGGTATACTGGTGCACCTGGGTACTGACACTGAGATCCAACAAATATTTTTTAAGATATTGAGGACAATCAAAATGGCCGCCTCACGCCTGAAAGTGCTAAATGGGAAAGTATTTGGCTGATTTTTACCAAACTTGGTGGACAGGTAGTGGGTCAGGAGTGCACAGGATTTACAGTGTAGGAATGACCTTGACCTGGATCTCGAGGTCACAGGTCAAAATACGTAAAAATAATTTGTCATACCAAAAGTCCCTTGATATTAGGTCTGCAGTGATAAAAGTATTTTCATGTGGAATGTGGAGTTGTGTGAGCATTGCTTCAGCAATTTCAGAATTCTGGTTATTATTATTTTTTATCCTGATCTTTAGTTAATGGCGTGGCAGAGTTGTTTAATAAATGACCCAACCCATATATACATATAAATCCACAAATAAATTAATATATAAATCCACAAATTATATATAAATCCACAAATAAATTAATATATAAATCCACAAATAAATAAATATATAAATCCACAAATTATACTGTATATAAATCGACAAATAAATAAATAAATAAATCCATAAATAAATAAATATATAAACACAAAAAATAAATATATAAATCACAAATGAATTGGTAAGTAAATCCACAAATAAATTCATATATAAATCCGCCAATAAATTAATATATAAATCCACCAATAAATAAACATAAAAAAATCCAATAATAAGCCTTGGTTGCAATAATTATGGCAGCATGTTAGGTACTGAAGGAATCCCCCCATAACACAGCCAATAAGTGTATCATACAGAAATAACACAAGATAAATCTGTCCTGAATTGATTGCAATAGTCTGGTGTTTAGCTTGGAGCCAAATCTACACTATTGAACCTGTACAACTGGTGGGGCTAACTAATACAGGGACAAAAGACCCCTGTTATTCTGGCTGGGCTGTACATTGCCACACCAAGGACCAACAGTTGGCAAATACTGCAGCATATAGCGGATTGCCAGCGCTGTATGCTATTGCCTCTATTGCTGTATTGCTGTAGTTTTTGTACTTCTGTACTTCTGTATTTCTGTATGTTCTGCATTTTCTCTATTTCTGTATTTTCTGTATTTTGCATATTTCCCTCCTGACACTATTTCTATACTTTCTTGTATTTTCTGTTTCTGTACCGTATATTCTGTATTGTCTGTATTTCAGTATTTCAGTATTTTCTGTATTGTCTGTATTTCCGTACTTTGCATTCCTGTATTTCTGTATTTTCTGCATTTTCCCTATTTCTGTATTTTCTGTATTTTGCATATTTCCCTCCTGACACTATTTCTATACTTTCTTGTATTTTCTGTTTCTGTACCGTATATTCTGTATTGCTGTATTTTCTGTATTTCTGCATTTCCTGTATTTCTGTATTTTCTGTATTACTGTATTTCTGTATTTCTATTTTTTTTTTCTGTTCCTCTATTTTCTGTATTTCTGTATTTTCTGTATTCCTGTATGCATGTATTTTCTGTATTGCTGTATTCCTGTAATTTCCGTATTACTGTATTTCTGTATTACTTTGTTTTTCTTTATTTCTGTATTCCTGTATTTTCTGTATTACTGTATTCCTGTATATATT
>NC_137030.1:31553122-31592979 GCF_032717465.1 Coenobita brevimanus | reverse complement strand
AAACCGCTTTTGGTGAGAGACATCGAAAATTCATAGAGAAATCGACTCACCTGAGGTTTAAAGTGCCCAGTCCAGGTAGGAGTTCCTCCTTACCTGAGTGGGTTTTCTAACATACTGGCATAAAGAAAACGAGTTCTATGGGAGGGTAACTATTTTATCCACTCATAAACGGTATTTATTTATTTACTTGTTTGAATGTATATGTGGTATGACAGTATATTGGTTTCAAAGCAATGTCAAAGGCATTATAAACATTGTTTCACTCACTAACTAATCACCATACCTGACCTATTTTTGCCACACTACCTGATCATTATTTCTGGCTGTTTCTTCTTCTAATGCTATATAAACATTGTCCTCCACATTGTCATCGATTGGGGAGTCACTCTGACCCTGAATAAGCATACTAGCCAGGTCACTGGTAGCTGTGTGAGTCCCTTTACCAAGACAATGGCATGAGGGGGGAGGGGGAGGTTATGCAGTGGGTAAGGCATTGTCCCTGCTTGGTATCTTGTACAGGAATAGAGGAAGGTGTCCACGTGTATGCATGCGAAAAATCACGTGCGAAAATTGAAAATTGGCTGCAGGTGAGGTACCTTGCAGTTACCCGCGACGTACTAATGCGTCGCCGGGACACAACGAAATGCAAATGCAAATGATGGCAATGCACCCATACAATCAGGGCAGGGCGGGTTAAATATGGGCCACTCACCAGCTTCACATCAGACAGCTTCATTCATTTCACATCGAATGTTTACAGCACATCCTAGGACTCACACCGGAGGATAAAGTCCCTCACTCACATGTAATTTTCCAGTGACCAAGACAACCAGCATAGAAATCATACTGGCTAAAAAGCGTCTGTGAAGGGTCTGACACACTTGTTCCACATGCCTGAGCACGGCCTTTCCCTGCCAGATTCTTCATGGCTAACTCCATCTGCCTTCAGGCGGGGACATAAGAAGAGATGTAAAGATCATATATGGACAACTCTGAAGAAATACATCATACCAAAATAATCTTAAAACCAATGTTCCTTGGAATCTGGACAAAGAAGAGCACAGACAATGGAGGCAAAGCCAAAACAGAGTTCTCAAAGCTAACCCGGACTTGAAATCCCAACTGTGTGGCAAAGTTTGCATATCCAGGACTGCTCTGCATGGTCACACATGCTGCCACCAAAGATAATGAGAGTATAGAAGGTGTCGTCTACTGTAGAAGAAGGGAAGCTTTAAGTAAAGTAAGTGTGTGTGTGTGTGTGTGTGTGTGTGTGTGTGTGTGTGTGTGTATTTGTGTGTATGTCCACGTGTCCATTGTGTGTGTGTGTGTGTGTGTGTGTGTGTGTGTGTGTGTGTGTGTGCGCGTGTCTATATTTGTATGTCCACGTGTCCATTGTGTGTGTGTGTGTGTGTGTGTGTGTGTGTGTGTGTCCATCTGGAAGAACTCAATAGCTAACACCATCTGATTTATTTTGACCGTGGAAATGCGCATTCATATTTGTCATTGGTAACCTATTGCCGCAAGAGTAATGGGTTAATATGTCTAAATTTGGTTTTGTCTTACGCGTCGAAATAGTATCGATTTTGTGGTGGTAGGTAGACGTCAACACATGCTACGTAGCACTGGAGAATAGGTAAAATTATGCATATCATGTGGTCTGCACCACCGAACTGTAATCCCGAAATACTGAGGGAGAGAATACGAAATTCTACAGAATCTGGAAATGGGGAGAAGGGTTTGAGGAGTAAGGGGTGGATAGGCGGGTTAAGACTGTTCCCTGAAATTGCTGATCTCTTTTTGACCTAAAGTTTCCCAGTGTGTTAATGAAAAATAAACGACAGCCTATGTAGATGACTTGTACTTAAATCTCCACACACTCACAGCATATTGCCAAATATGCTTGAGTGCCAGGGGCAAAGACAGAAATTGACAAGGGAGGAAGATATATATAAAATTCTCCCCACTGTGGTGTAGTAATTACTTTGAAAAAAGCAACAGTCTTTTCTTAGGTGTCCATTTTATTCCGTTATTACTTACCACTTCTTCACTTAAATTCACTCAATTCAATAATATAACAAAGATCATCCCAGGAATCGCCACACCCGCGCCCGACAATTGGTCTATGGGCCAAACATCTGGCTTTACTCTGGGATCCTCGTCTTTGATCAAATGCTCTCAGAAAGTACGAATTGTTTCCATTCTTGTTTGGCTGTTGACATGTTCCCAGTAAGTTGGGTTCAGATTCGCCCAAACGATGTTTGAGCTGCTCTTGCCCTACGACTTTGACCTTTGGCCTTTAGCTGTGACCTAGAACTTGATTGAATCTCTAACATGTCTGATTCTATAATCTTCCACAATGTTTTGCTAAACACAGATATGAACTTTTAAAATTGATCCTTCGAAGATATGACCTTGACCTCTGAACTATTGGCTTCGGAAGCGATAGGTCAATCCCTTGGCAACGAATCCTCAATCATTCCACTAGAATTTGGTCCAAATTTTGATAATAACTTTGGTAATATTTTCTTCACAAACAAACAGATGGAGTTGAAATCTGATCTTGCCTTGTTGACCACATGACCTTAAATTGTTCTCAGCTCGAATTCATTCCTTCTTGTCGATACAGCAAATCCCTCCACAAGTTTGATTTGAATCAGATAAAATCGTTTTCGGTTACTTCAGCACTTTCATCCACCCCTGTGACCTTTATATAGTTTTCAATAAACAATGTCAACCCTTAGACTGGCCCCCAACCTTTCAGTTAAGTTAGATTAAGGTCAGATAAACTCTTTATTTTCTTCACAGAAAGACAGACAACCTGACACGCAGATACATCACGTCGAACAGAACATAGAAACCACTCTTAAATCCCAATTGCAAGTGTAATAAATCTATGTAACATTACACCTCATCCTGACAAATAAAGTCTCTTGTAAAATGATGGTGTGAAGCAAGATAAGCATCAGCGAATGAGTTTTCGAGAGAGTGTTTATATTAGGGAAGGTGTGTGAGACGAGAGGAAGTGAGGGGAGTAAGTGTGAGGAAGGGTGTGGCAATGTGAACACTAAGAATGTGTATGGAGGAAGGGGAGGATAAAGATGAAAAATATTACGCAGAAAAAGGAGAGCTTGTGGAGAAAGAGTGGACGAGAAGCTGACTAATATCTAGAAGGGAGGATGATGTGTAGCAGTATATTGGGTGTGAAAGAAGAATGGGGTTAGGAGGCCAGTTTGAGAAGGTAAGGGTGTGTAAAATGTGAACCGAGAGAGAGAGAGAGAGAGAGAGAGGTGGATAAGTGGATGTGGATGACGTGGTGTGTGCGCATAGCAGAAAGTGCATAATAGGTAAAGGGAACGGGGAGCGTATGTCGAGTGGAGGAAAGGCAGCTTCTTTAATATGAGCATTCATTTCTTCGTTATTCATTTTTTCATATTTATATTATGCTGCCATGAAGTTAGTTATCACTGAGAAAAAAATTTATTCCTACATGACCATCCATTAATCGAACCTCAAAAGGAAAGTGGGAGTCGTTCGAACCCTTCTAATTTTGTTTGCTTCTTTGCCGAATATTTACTCTCTCTCTCTCCCTCTCTCTCTCTCTTTATATATATTGTTACATAGCCTATGATTTCATCATCCTTTGTGTAATTTTAACGCACAGTATGCTGCATGTTTGATCACGAGCGTGTTCTGCCTCAGTCCCCCCCTTCTACCGTTATAGTAGAGTAAGTCGTTCTCTCTGTTGTCCAGGAAGCGGGATTATGTGAGAACTCTATGTCCCCAGCAGCTTCATTTGCGCGTCCCTCTTACAAGTTGTATTGTCCAGGCTCTGCCACGGCCCCTATATAATGAGCTCAGATCTCTGCATCGTTGCCACTTAGATCTGCTCCTCATTTTGTTCACATCTCTGTCACCTCCCCTGTACAGATATTATTATTGTGAGTGCTCAAGAAGTCTCCAACCATCTAGCAGCTGTGTGTAATTTGAGTATAACTGTTATTGCATTTTTCTTGTACTGTATAAGCATAAGTTTAATTTGTAGGCCTAGTGAAGTTTTATGTAATGTCATGTGGGGTTCTTTATGTCAGTCATTTTTGATAATAGTTTGTATCTGTAATTATTTATCTGGCATTCACTGAGTATTATCTGGTAATCTCATTTTCATCAGGGCTGACTTAGATAAATTTACTCTTGCTAATTTCGTGTTTAATAGAGGTTATTGCAGTTAACCATATATTTAACCTGTTTATTTGCCATTACCATTATCCTTATGAGTCCTGAATGTTTTATTGTTAGTTTGAGCATTAAACTTTGACTTGTAATTTTACCTAAACTCTTTTGTTTTGAACCTGGAACTTTACTGGGACAGTAGTGACTCTTCGTATTCTCACTTAAAGTGTACATTATCTTTCTCTGTTCCGTAACATAAATTTGGCGACCTCATATCAGGATATTCAGGATATTATCATAAGGATATTGTTTGATATTTTGTGACTGTGATATATTCATGATGGCTACTATTTCTACACTTGATGAAGCCAAGATTTTTGTCAAATGTGCAAACAGTGTGTGATATAGAAAAACAGAACAAAAGAATGAACTTAAGCTTGTTGCTCAACAATTGGGAATTGTTGTTCGCTCTCATCATTCTAAAGAATCAAATTGTTGACATGATTAATGAAAACTTGTTTAATGTAACTCCTCCAATATGGAGCAAACGCAGATTGAATTAGCCTAAGTTACAGCTAGCCCTGCAGGAGGCTCGTGTTAAAGAAGGCTGAGTTTCACGCTTGCAAGTTGAACTTGCTAGGATTCAGGCAGACCATGAGTATCGCATGAAACAATGTGGAACTGGATCATCAAGCTCTGATGATTTTGATGTGGCTAAAAATGTTAAACTTGTCCCTCCTTTTAATGAATCTGATTTAACAAAGTATTTTCAGTTGTTTGAGAGGGTAGCTACAGGTTTTAATTGGCCTACAAGGAGTATTGGCCAGTACTCCTTCAAACTGTTCTCACCGGTAAAGCTCAAGTAACTTATGCATCTTTGCCTCCAGGATCAGTCCTGCATAATTATGATGTATGATTAAGAGCTTGATTCTTAAGGCCTATGAGCTTGTTCCTGAAGCTTATAGGAAGTAAAATTTAGGACAACTTACAAGCAAGATAAGCAATCCCATGTTGAGTATGCAAGAATCAAAGAAAGATTTGTTTAGAGCAGTGGTTAAATTCTAAGAATGTGGATTCTGATTTTGACAAATTTAAGCAGATGATTTTGCTGGAGGACTTCAAAAGGTGTATTAGTAAAGATGTAAGCCTATATCTTGATGAGAAAAAGAATAGATAATTTGTCTGATGCTGCAGTTTTAGCTGATGAGTATGTTCTCACTCACAAAGAGATATTCTGAGAGAAAAAGGGAAAGCTGAGAGTCAGTACGTTGCCTCTACTCAGAGTACAGGTAACAGGAAAGAAGAATAAAGATGATGTTTCTCAGGAAGTAAATACCAGCTCCACCTCTAGATTTCAGAAAAGTGAAATAGTACTTATTGTAGTAAGCTTGGTCTCATACTACGGAGAGATGTTTCAGGGAGACAGCGTGATGTGAACAAAAAGGAGTCTTTAAATATTCAGTCAATTGGTCTAGTGTCCACTCTTGGGAGAGTTCCCAGAATTCTTTAACTGAGCTTAACTGAACCTGCTTTTGAGGGGTAACTTAAATTCTCATGATGGAGCTCCTCTTTTGAGCAGTAACGTGGGTGACACTCTCAAGAGTTCATAGTGCTTCAATTTCCTGTCTGATGGTTTTTGTCAGTCCTCTGGACAGTAATGACAGGAAATCAGTTCAAATATATCGTGATACAGGTGCTTGCCAATCACTTATGCTGACCAGTGTTTCTAGGCTCCTAATGTTAATTCCTCTGATGAAACTGTAATCTTACAAGGTGTAGGGAATAATTACTTCTCTGTTCCTCATGTGCAGAGTGAATTTAGAGTCTGGTTTTGTTAATGGTTCCTGTTATGGTTGGGTTGGTTGAGACACTCCCAATGTCAGGTGTAACTTTCTTACTTGGAAATGATATTGGTGGAAGTCAGAAGTGTGTCCAGCTCTCAGTTTGTCTAGTGAGCCAGTGGCTGTGTCCCAGGATTGTGATGTCCCTGATGTGTTCCCTGCATGTGCTGTCACTAGGGCTAAGTCTAAAGTTACTGGTGATTTAGAGGATAATGATGATGATGATGTTATCCTAGCTGACACTTTTCTTGCTAATTTGGATCACTCACCAGATGAGGCAGTACCCCGTAGTGTTGATTAATTTGTCTCGTCAAGAGTTGGTTGAGTTGCAGGTTGCTGACCCTGAGGTTGAAAGGTCTAGCTAACTCTGCTTACAGTGAAGAAGAGTCAGACCGGTGCTTCTGCTTGTTATTATGTAGCAAAAGTCAGGAGTACTTATGAGGAAGTGGAGACCCCCCAACAGCATCAGCCGACCACAGTGAATGGGAGGTTGTACATCAAGTTGTCATCCCTCGTGTTTGTAGGCAGGATATCAGGTTAGAGTGGCTCATGATTCCAGTTTGGCAGGACACCTTGGAGTGAGGAAGACTGTGGCACGCATTTTAAGAGCACTGTCTCACTGGCCAGAGGTATCTTCAGGGATGTTTCTTGGTATTGTAAGTCTTGTCACACCTGTCAAGTTGTGGGGAAGTGTTATCAGACCGAAAAGGTTGCACCTCTAGTTCCCATTCCTCCTTTTGAGGCGCCTTTCACCCGTGTGTTGGTGGATATTGTGGGTCCTCTTCCTAAGACTTCTTCAGGATTTTCTTATGTGTTGACCATGATTGACATGGCTACTCGTTATCCTGAAGCCATTCCACTTAGAAACATCTCAGCAAGCAAAGAACGTGGTTAAGGAAATGCTGGGGTTCTTCACAAAGTTTGGTCTGCCCTAAGGAGGGTACAGTCAGACCGGGGAGTAATTTTCATGTCAAACGTTTTCAAGCAGTCTCTGAAAGAGTTGGAGCATCACCCAGATCCACGTCTTCAGCTTACCATCCCCAGACCCAAGGAGCGTTGGAGAGATATCATCAAACACTCAAATCCGATGCTCAAGAAATACTGTTTGGAACATCAGAAAGACTGGGATAAAGGTCTTCCATTCGTTGTGTTTGCTGCAGAAGAGAATCTCCAAATGAAGATCACTGGGCTTCTCACCTTTTGAACTACTGTTTGGCCATGAAGTAAAGAGGACCCCTTAGAAGTTACTCCAAGGAATGCTGGCTGTCGGAGGAAGATGACGTCAACCTGCTGGAGTATAGTGATGAAGTTCAAAGAACTGGCTGTCCACTGCTTTACAGCTGGCGAGAGAGAATTTAGGAGCTGCTCAGGAGAAGATGAAGACTTGGGTATGACAAGAAGTCCAAGGTTACGCCACTTTCAGCCAGGAGATCAGGTTTTGATTCTGCTACCAGTTCATGGGCAACCTCTTTGAAAGCCAAGTTTAGTGGCCCTTATTTCGTGGAGAAAGAAACTCAGTGATGTCAGCTATGTCATCGCCACACCCAGATCGTAGAAAGAACAAGCAACTATGTCACATCAACATGCTAAAGTTATATCACAGGCGGGACGAAAAATAATCAATCTGCACTGTAGCTGTTCCACTGAGTCTGCCCAAGTGAAGCTCTCCCATGCAGCATGAGCCTGAGTGATAGTTTGGGGAAGAATCACTGATATCATGAATGATCTCCAGACTAAGCTTTCTCATCTACCTCCTAAGGAAAGGCAGGAAGTTTTCGGCATTACTGCAAGAGTACCCGCAAGTGTTCCGTGCTACTCCAGGAAGAACCACTGTGTTGATGCATGATGTCGATGTTGGAGAACATAAAAGCCAATTAAATTGCCTCCTTACCGTGTGAACCCAGTGAAAGTTCCTCTCATCCAGAAGGAGCTTGGCTACCTGTTGGACCACAAGATGATTGAGCCCTGTCAGAGCGAGTGGAGTTCTCCTGTCACTCTGGTCCCTAAGCCAGGTGGGTCACAGAGGTTTTGCATCGACTACAGACGTGTTAATCAGATAACCAAAACAGACACTTACCCTCTCCCTCGTGTGGAGGATTGCATAGACAAGATCGGAAGGGCTGGGTGCATAAGTGAGTTTGATTTGTTAAAGGGATACTGGCAAGTACCTATGACTGAGCGTGCTAGGGAGATCTCATGTTTTGTACTATTAGGAAAGACTTTTGCATGGTCTGTAGTGCCATATACAGATTGTTTTAGAGTAATAAGAAATTTCCTTTGTAAATTTCTTTTTTCTTTGTGGGGAGGTGTTACATAGCCTATGATTTCATCATCCTTTGTGTAATTTTAACGCACAGTATGCTGCATGTTTGATCACGAGCGTGTTCTGCCTCAGTCCCCCCTTCTACCGTTATAGTAGAGTAAGTCGTTCTCTCTGTTGTCCAAGAGGCGGGATTGTGAACTCTATGTCCCCCATGTGGCTTCAGTTCTTGGCACGATCCCTCTTTCCCACAAGGATTGTGTCAGGCTCTGCAGGCCCCTATATAATGAGCTCAGTCTCTGCATCATTGCCACTTAGATCTGCTCCTCATTTTGTTCACATCTCTGTCCTCCCCTGTACAGATATTATTATTGTGAGTGCTCAAGAAGTCTCCAACCATCTAGCAGCTGTGTGTAATTTGAGTATAACTGTTATTGCATTTTTTCTTGTACTGTATAGCATAAGTTTAATTTGTAGGCCTAGTGAAGTTTTTGTAATTCATGTGGGGTTCTTTATGTCAGTCATTTTTGATAATAGTTTGTATCTGTAATTATTTATCTGGCATTCACTGAGTATTATCTGGTATCTCATTTCATCAGGGCTGACTTAGATAAATTTACTCTTGCTAATTTCGTGTTAATAGAGGTTATTGCAGTTAACCATATATTTAACCTGTTTATTTGCCATTACATTATCCTTATGAGTCCTGAATGTTTTATTGTTAGTTTGAGCATTAAACTTTGACTTGTAATTTTACCAAACTCTTTTGTTTTGAACCTGGAACTTTACGGGACAGTAGTGACTCTTCAATTATTCTCACTTAAAGTGTACACGTTATCTTTCTCTGTTCCGTAACAATATATATATATATATATATATATATATATATATATATATATATATATATATATATATATATATATATATATATATAATTCCTTAAAACATGTTATTTTGTGTATTATGAATTTTTACTTTAGTTTTCTTAAGTGGACACCATGCCTTAACCTACTAGTTTATTAATAAGACTTCTGATATCAGTTGCTTCAGTGCACTCACATTTCACCTAGCCTGAGCCATGTCCGACACACTTCCCCCAAAGGAATACAGTGCATTATTCGCCTATATGTTACAAGTACTGCAGCTGAATTCCATATGGATATAATACGCGTACGCATACATTATACCAACCACTTCTGCCTATGTGGACAGGAATCTCAAATGCTGTGATATGTTTGTATTAACAGGATTCGCCAGCCCATTCATACCCCTGAAGCTACTATGTAAACAAACACACTTTTGACACATCTACGCCAACGCGCCAGCCACTATAACAGTTATCAATGGTGGCAATTGTACGTCATTAGTTAAACAGTCGGGGCGCATACAATACTGTTACACCTAGAATATCACAAAGAGTGTTGAACATTTTGAATTGGTTAATGGGTGATATTATGGGGAGGCTAGGTAGAATTAATGGGGGGAGGGGTATAATACCAGGGCGCTGAATGTGACCATCTAGGTTGAATGGTTCTTCCCCTGGGTTTATGGAAGGAGGTAGGGAGGTATGGTGCAGGGACTGATCATTATGGGAAATGGAAAAGGGTTACCGTTGGTGGGCCTCGAAAGGGGTGGTAGTGAGGACCACTGATCGTCACAATGTAGTTGGGGTGAGAAGCTGGAGATGTGTAGGTGTTGGTAATTCTGTTGTGCTGGTGGAGGGAGAGGTGTTGGTTGGCGGTGTGTATGTTTGGGGATGATGGTGAGGGAAGGGGGGATAAGGCGCAATGAGCAGCTCGGGTGATAGAAGCAACCTATGATGAGATGGGAAGGATGGAGGGACTTGGTGCTCGATGAGGAATGTGATGTATGCGGGTGTCTGGGGATTGGGTAGGTGTGGTGGCTAGTGGGGAAATAGAATTGGGTGTGGGAGGGTAAGTGTCTTTGGTTAAGGGATGAGATGGCGGTGGTTGTACAGGAGTAGCAGTAGGTGGAAATGAGAGTAGCACTGAAGGAATGGAGACTAATACTGGAGACTGGGGAACAGGAGTAAAGTGTTGTGATGGTGGGGAGGAGAGGGACTGTGGCTGAGTAGGAGGGGGTCTTGATGTTGGAGTGGTGGGTCGATGCAGAGGAGGCGTGCTGGCCTGATTCTGCAGTGGAGATTGTGCCTGGCCGGCCATTCCTGTCAGTCTTAACCCACTTCATCATGAGAGACAAGACAGGGAAATGCCTTATGTATGAGTGGTCTGATGGGCTCGTCTGTGCATCTTGCCGAGCAAAGACAAACTCTGTCGACTGCACCTGGGGTGGGAGATGTGTGTAGCAGTTTGGTGGGGGTCGTGGGCGTGTGGTTGGTAGGACAGTCATTGCAACCTGTAAGGCAGGGGGAAGGAGAGAGACAGTGAGGCGATGGCATCGAGTTTGAACTACCCTAGTAGGCGAAGGTCCTCTCTGTAAACCAGTTGGAGCTTGAGGTTGCTGAATGCCCCCTTTCTCTATGGAGCGAAAGGTTAAGTAGACAACTGGAAGGGCGTCTACCCACAGAGCCGGGTGTGCTCGGACTTTGTGTCTCCTTCGGTCTCCTGTGGAATTGCTCCACCATGCCAATGCTTTGAGGGTGATAGGTGGTAGTGCGATGTACAGCTGTGTACAGGAACTGCATCATATTTTGCCCGGTGTGTGATTCAAATTGTACACCACGGACCATAATGACTGCATGGGAGCCACCAAACCTGGCAACTCAACCTACCGTGAAGTGGTAAGCTGTGCATTCCGCCATGATAGCATGGGAATGGCTTCGACCCACCTGGTTAGTCAATCATTTCAAGTGAGTATGAACAGTCACTCGTAAAAGAAGTGGCACTGTACCTCGTTAGCCAATCCCTCCGTGTTTCGTGTGGTAACACTTAACCTTTGCAACTTCAGGTGTTTCGAGATGGGCTTTGAGATAATATACTCGAGTGAACCCCGATTCGAGTTTAGTTTCACTTTCTGATAAACTAATGTTGTTATGCCGTGTGCGAAAATGCTCTTCATAATATTGCTTTGTATATTAAATAATCGCATCATAATGCAAGCGGCTAATCCTCTGACCTCAGTAGATAATCTAATGGTGAACACTACCATAATGTAGCATCTATCATTCACATTCAAACATGATGAGTGGAAACACAAAAACAATTACGTTGTCCTATCTGCCAATGATTTCCATACAGTTCAAAGCATTCCGATGAAGTGATCATTATAACTTTCACCCCACAGCCTAACGTGTGACGTTACGTATAAAAATTTAATGTCACATTGCCGACTGGGAGTTGCTATGTTGGTACACGTCCCACAAAGACCAATAAGTAATCTTGTACTGAATTAATCTTGTACTGACCCGACACATTATAAACATCTTGAGGCAAAAAAAAAAAAAAAAAAAGAAAGGTGGCATTCACATGAGGCTGGTTAATATTAAAGGCTGCATGTCTTCATGATGTGTAATTTCGAGGTAGGCAACAACACCATGGTGACATAGAGACGTCTCTTTGACAGTATTGTGGTTTCAGTGTTTTGGAGACGTTTGTAAAATAACGATGATCTCGATGACCTGGTCAGAAGAAAAATTTTCTTTGCTGCATTATCTACATCCTTCTGCCTGTGTGTGACTCTACACTGTGTGACAAGCCGAATGGTTTCCTGTACACCAGGAAACCATTTACTACGCTGGGTGGTAACCATATAACCAAATCATGTCGCCTGGTGGTTTAGTGGGTAATTGCGGCGCTCCAATCGGATTAAGCAGGTGAAGGTTTATATCCAAGGGATGATTGAGGTTATCGCTCACGTAATGCCGCTCAGGGATAAGTGAGGCTGGTCACTCTCATCTTAAATGTCAGGACCAATTTGCCTAGCCCCGAGCTCCTACGCTCCTCATGGGGCAACGTGGGATTGGATGATGGATGGATGGAAGGATGGATTACTGGATGAAGTATATTACTATGGGAATGATACTTCTATAACTAAAGAACAGTTTACTGCTAAAATAACAATTAAAGTTATACTTCTCTTAGGCTAAGAGTTCCAGATCACACCTGTAGAAATACTGCATTACGTGCCTTGCGACATTTTACAGAATATTAATTTCTGCATTATCGTTCATTCATAGATTTTTCTCCTACATTTCTGGTTATGTATTTCATGTTTCTCCGGAGAAAAATAATGACACTGGAGATGTGCCCAACTTTACATCAACGTTACGTTTTTGTGCAATAAGTCTTACATATGGCATCCTCTGAATATCTTATACAAAATTTTAGCATTTCACTGTTGGCGCCAAAATGATCATGCAGTACAAGATGAACTATAACAGTAGCTAGGCTACGTATCACTGACCGAGCTGCATTTTAATAAAATATTCCCTTTATCATTTCAATCCTCGGATTTCATAGAGTATGCTTGTCCTTCACGATATGCTGTAATTTTAATGTATGATAACTGAGAAGATATTATCACTGAACTGGGAGGTTGCCATTTCTGTCGTAGACTGTGATTCCAAAGCTCGAAGCTCAAGAGCTGAGTTTGTCTGTCCAGGTTAGTACCTGTATCAATAATTTCTCCTCTGTAGCTTACCACATATCTGTGAGTGTGGAGATGTGTCAGTGCCAGAGTAAATGCTAGCTTGTCCACATCTCTACAACAGGTCTCTATTCGTACCACGTAAGCGTGGGTTTAGGAGATGTATCAGTGCCAAAGCTAAAGCTAGCCTGGCCTCATCTCTACTACATATGAATGGGTTGAGGGGATATCTCACAGCCAGAGCGGCAGCTAGCCAGGCCACATCTCTACCACATATGCATGGGTGAAGGGATGTGCCAGTGCTAAATCACATGCTAATCTGGCCATATCTCTGCCAAATATGCATAGATAAGGGAAAGTGACAGTGCTTGATTACTCCTTTACCTGGTCACATCTCTGTCACATACAAGTTCATGGGTTACTGTAGTAGTGCAGGTACGAATGTCAGAAGCTTTAGCTCAAAAGGACGGAGGACATATTCGTGTGCTGGTTCAGTTTGCCCCATGTCCTGCTTATACTGTTGTGGCAATAGGCCCAGTAGGTTGTCCATGAGTGCGCCTTTACGCACGCACGCACTCACGCGTGCACATATTCATGCACACACACACACACACACACACACACACACACACACACACACACACACACACACACACACACACACACACACCAGGCACGGATTCTGGGTTGAGAGTTGCATGGTGGGCGTATGCCCCCGTATTTTCGGCAGAGCAATGAATATTTATAATGAATGAACTATGACTGCAAAATATAAGTATTAGGTGTTTTACATAAATGCTTTCATGGAATCATTTCGATGAAAAGAAGGATTTGGTGAGTTCATACTTGTAAATCCCCAAAGAATCATGCTAACGTTTTCCAGAGTGCTGCATTCAGCTCTGACCAACCCCCTTTCACATCCACTCCCCCTCCCCCTCAGACACTCAGACATATCCCTCCGCCCCCCCTCCCCCACACACACAATATTCACGCATATGTTTCTTTTCGGTAATATGATGCTCTTCGCTGCTGCTCAGTTTCCGTTGCTTTCTGCATCCTAAATCCCATCCACTGATTGTTGGAGGTTGGACCCATTTGTTCCTTGCAGATGTATTAAGACTTCACACCCTTAAGTATGATTACGTCTAGTTAGTTTGTTTTCTCATAATTAATACGATTTTACTTGGTAGATTGTTATTGGAGTGTTCGATAATGGTTCTGAATAAACTCCTGCCATCTTGAGGTCATTCGTTCTCTTATAATATTAGCTGGTGGTAATCAAATAAGTATTATGACATAATCATGACGAAGGGGACACTGTTATTTTAAGTAACGTTTTCGTCAAAATTATAATGCTGGATGTTGGTTGGTGCAACCACTGTCTTAGTATGTGGTGGTCTTTGGGTACTGAGCCAATGACCTGTTCTCTGTATAGTTATTACTGTATTACAAATCACAAGCACTGACACTTCTGGTCGTCATTAAAGTAAGCGGTGCCCATAACTTCTTGTCTACCAATCGAATCGTAGTAAATGTGGCTACTACTTATCCTACTGAATAATGAAATATAACTGCACGATTTTTTTTTTTTTTTAAATATCCCGGCTCAGTGATGATGGAAGGCTGCCTCGTTATACTTTCCTATTAAATTGTGCTACAGTTCATTATGATGAGAAGATTCTCTGACTTCGCTGCATGTAATATGCCGAAAAAACCTCCCTATCAATCCCAGTTGGCACTGACATTGTATATATGTACGCGTTTACATTTTCATTGTTGCATTCTCCTCCAAATGGTTACAGTTTTATTGATAGTATATTTATCTAGTACACCACTAATTATTTAAAAAAAAAAAAAAATTAACCTCGTTCATCACTATGATTATTTTGTACTATTTGGCTTGGGGAAAACGTCTTTTAGTACGAAACTTATTTCCCATTCCAATCAAAATAGCCTAAGAGTAGCAGTTAGGGACTGACAGGGAGGTTTTCTCGGCGTATTACATGCACCAAAGTCAGAGAATCTTATGATAATGGATTGCAGCACAATGTACTGTTGCCATAAAGACTTTGTAGTTACTTGTAGAGAAGTTATATATATTAGACTTGTGGACGAGCGGTTGTTACGCTTGAGTAGCTTTGTGAGTAGATAATCTTCTTTTCCATTTGTCATGTAGTGACAGGAGAGGTAAAGAATAGTATGGGACTATTTTTATTTGTCTTGGAAATATTAACAAGTCTCTCACACAGAGCTAAGTATAAAGTAGAGTCCCGTTAGCTATCTCTCTGTCTCGCTCTCTGTCTCTCTCTCAAGTTGCTAAGCCCTTCTCCCTGCGACCTGTCTGTTCTATCGCTAGCTTCCTTCTGCCCTCTCTTTCCTAAATTCTGGTGAAACAGGAGACGTATCACGTGTGTTCCTTGTGAGTGGAAAGTTCTAGAAGCCTGTGTGTGAGTATGTGTGTATGTGTGTGTATGGTCACTAGGCGCTGTCGTGTGCCTATAAAGCATTCCTTGAGTTAAGAGTGTGTAAGCATGTTTAGCATTGCTCGATTCTTGCAGACACAGTACCTTCTCATCATCTGACTCCCTGCTTCTATCTGTCTCTCTATCTATCTATCTATTATGATTTGTAATTATAATATGGAGTCCTAACATATTGCTCGGTCACGCGAAAATGGCGTACCATCGACAGTTAATAGTCATAACATATTAATACATATTATATACACATTATAATGAACTTATAAGCTAATTAAGTGAAATACATAATATTGTAAAAGTAACATAATTGTATGAATATTGTATACATATAATATTTATAGTAAATAGTGATTATTCAGTAATATTACATTTTAAACAAATTGTATACATTTTGTGAGATGTGTATGTATAACAGACATACGCATATAATTGTGCAATGGTAATACTGCTAGGTATATTGAGTTATCCCTTTAGTAATGTCTAATATTTCACCTAACTTGTATATTACTTTAGACCATATTGGGTCAAGTCTTTGTGTCTTTGCGATATCCTCGTGGTTTGGGATATTTCCTTTGAGATCTAACGCCGCGACCTGAATTGTGTTCGGGTTCCTAGATAATGCGTCAGCTACTATGTTCATTTTACCTTGTATATAATGAATTTGTACATTGTAGTTTTCAACTGTACATTTCCATCTTGCTCTCCTCCCAAAAAGGAGTTTTTCTTTAAACATACCCACCAGTGGTTTATGGTCGGTGAATAAGTGGATTTCGTAACCATATACCAAATCTCGAAACTTTTGTAATGCAAAAACCACTGCAAGTGCCTCTAAGTCTGTAGTGCAATAATTTTTCTCTGCACCTTTTGTTTGTCTCCTGGCAAATGCAATTGGTTGATTCTTTCCTCTTTTATCTTCCTGCATCAGTACAGCCCCTAATCCTTTAACTGATGCGTCTGTACAAATAAGAAATGATTTTGTGTAATCTGGATATGCTAAACAAGGTGCATTTGTTAGTTTAATTTGTAGATTGTTAAAATGCCCTTTTTGTTCTTCTTCCCATTGGAATACAGCATCTTTTTTGAGTAGTTGGAATAGAGGAAAGGCTATATGAGAGAACTGTGGTACGAATGACCTATAGTACCCAGCCAGACCTAAAAATTGTCTAACTTCGTCAGTCGTAGTGGGTTCAGGAAAATCTCTCACTGCCTGTATTTTGTCATCAGTGGTGTGAATATCATCAGAACTTAATTTGTGGGCTAAAATTTATTTCCTTAAAGCAAAATTTGCATTTAGAAAGTTAATTTTTAATCCAGTATCACTAAGCTTTTGTAAGAGTAAGTCTAATTTCCTGAGATGATCCTTAATATTCTTCGTTGCGATTATAATATCGTCAAGATAAAAAAATATTCCTTGTCCTAAAATTCCGGACAATACGTAATTCATAAGACGCTGGAATGTGCCTGGGGCTGTCCTCAGTCCCATTGGCATTCTTGTATATTGATAATGGCCTCTGTTTGTTGAAAAGGCAGTGTATTTACTTGACTCCTTAGATACCGGAATCTGATAGTAGCCGTTTAGGAGATCGATGGTCGAGAATATATTATTCTCAGGACTAATATTCTGTAGAACATCGCTTAGCAATGGCATGGGAAATCTGTCTGGGATTGTGTGATTATTTAGTTTACGGTAATCTACTACCGCACGCATTTCTCCATTTCGTTTGGGCACGAAGAATAAGGGGGCATTCCACGGAGAGACTGAAGACTCAACAAGCAAGTGTAACATAATGCAATCGTTTGTCGTTACATAAATGTTACACAGTAATGGGAAAGTCAACCTTCCACCATCATTGAGTCGGGAAGAAAATTCTCTGACTTTGGTGCATGTAATACGCAGAGAAATCCTCCCTGGCAATCCTTAACTGCTAGTCTTAGGCTTTTTTGTGCACTTAGAAAAGATGTTTCGTATTCCAGGACGTTTTCCCTTAGCCGTGCAGTACCAAAGAACAATTCATAATAATGAACGAGGTAATAAAAATTTATTTTCTTTAAATAAAATAGTGGTGAACCAGGTAAATATACTTTCAATGAAATTTTAACCATTTGGACAAAACTGCGACAATAAAAATATAAACACCTACGTATTTCCAATGTCAAGTGCCAAGTGGGGTCGACAGGGAGTTTTTCTCAGCGAATTACATGCACCGAAGTCAGAGGATCTTCTTATCACAATGGATTGTAGCACAATATAACAGAAAAGTCAAACAGGCAACCTTCCATCATCACTGAGTAGGAATACTTGGAAAACAAATACTCGTGCAGTTATTATTTCTTTATATATAAAGTCGTTACCTCGTGTGCTACGATTCGACTGGTTGAGGAAAAGTTATGGACACCACGTACTTTAATGACGACGAGAAGTGTCAGTGCTTGTGGTTTTTAATACAATAATTACTATACAGAGAACACGTCATGGGCTCAATACCCAAAGACCACCATATACTAAGACAGTGGTTGCATCAACCAACATCCAACATCATACTTTTCGCGCACACGTCCCATTAAAAAAAAATAAAAACAGAGTTCCCTTCATCATGATTACGTGATAATACTTATCTGAACACCATCAGGCAATCTTATTTAAGTTACAAATGACTTCAAGATAGCATGGGTTTATTCTGTACTTGTATCAAACACACCAATCACAAGTCTACCAAGTAAAATCGTACTAACAATGAGCAAGCAGAGTAAATAGACGTCATCGTACTTGAGGGTGTGAGGTCTTAACCCTCCTCAGGTAGACTTACAGTTTCGCTTACAACTTAGGCAGCCTGGGTCTGTCAGACCCATCTTTTAAAAAAATGTTGTAGTGTCACACATGTTTTATATAATGAATTCCTGAATATCCTACAATGTATTAGATCTTATTAGTTACAAAACTATGAGAATAAGTTTTAATTCATTGAACTCCACATATTTAAAAATATGAAAAAAAATGCCAAACTATTTTTTTTTCTTTTTTAGTCACCAAACACGAAAACAAAGAACACTTTGAGCCTAGCACTTGTGTCACAACTTGAGGGATAGAGGACCTTCGTCATGGGCATAATGGATGCCACACAACATAAAATCAACTTGCACACTCACAGTGAAAAATTCTCCCCCCTCCTCAGGTACACCTGGGTTTCACAGACCCGACATGCAGTTCTGAGTGATATATTGCAAAAACAGAGAGACACGAAAGTAATCATCCTACACCTTGCATGGGCACAAAAAGTTAGGAAGCTCTTGAGAAGGACAGGGATCCCAGGCATCTATGAGTTACTGAACTATACCATCGAAAAAATTGCCCGGGTCTGTCAGACCCAGGTGTACCTGAGGAGGGTTAATACATGTGCAAGGAACAAATGGGTCCAACCTCCACCAATCAGAGGCTGAATTTTAGAGAAAGAAAACAACGAATACTGAGCAGCAGTGAAGAGCATCACATTACTGCAAATAAACGTGTGCGTGGATAATGTGCGTGGGGGGGGGGGGCTATGTTTGGGTGTTGGAGGGGGGAGGAGGGATGTGGAAGGAGGTTGGACAGAGCTGGATGCAGTACTCTGGAGAACGAAGAGAGAAACCTGTACTTTACACAGGAAGAATCATCCAATATATTACCACTATGCCTGATATGGAATCCGAGACTCTCAGGTGAGAGTCATGTGGCAATCCACTACACCATTACCTGGTAAAAGTTATCACACATTCTCATAATCTTGTAACCAATGTTCCTCCGTCCCCACCGTGGGCCTGAAGAGGATAAATCCCTGGCACTCTGGCAAGAAGATGCTTTTAATCTATCCCAAGCACTTACAAGTCAGAATGAATAGAGAAACCTGTACTTTACACAGGAAAAATTATCTAATATAATACTACAGTGCCAGGGATCAAACCCAGGGCTCTCAGGTGAGAGCTATGCAGCAATCGTGCTGTATTGGATTGCTGCTGCCTGGCTCTCACCTAATAGTCACGGGTTCGATTCCAGGCATAGTGGTAATATAATGGATGGACTCTAGAATTGGAAAATGTGAGTACGTTTAAGTATTTGGGTAGTGTGATGAGTAAGGATGGAGGTTTGGAGGGTGAAGTGCTTGAAAGGGTACAGCAGGGAAGAAAGGTTGCTGGTTCCTTGAAAGCAGTGATAAGAAACAGGGAAGTGAGCATGGAAGTAAAAAATTTACTACATGACAGTATTGTGATACCAACTCTAACATACGGAAGTGAAGCTTGGACATTGTTGGAAGGACACAAGTCAAGAGTGAGAGCAGTGGAAATGAGTTATTTAAAGAGGGAGCCTGTGGAGTCACCTGGAGAGACAGGCGGACAACTGAGGGTGTAAAGGAGCGTTGTGGTGTGGATGTGGTTGTGATAGGGAGGGTGGGGAGGAACACAGGGAGGTGGTGTGGCCATGTGGAGAGGAGGGAGGGTGAAAGACCCCTGACGAAGAGAGTGTATGTGAGTGAGGTGGAGGGTGGAAGAGGGAGGGGAGACCGAGGGGATGAAGGATGGGAGGGATGGGGTGGAGAGGTATATGAGAGAGGGGGGTGTGAGTTGGGAGCAGGGCAGTGAAATGGCGGGGGACAGGGCGACTTGGAGGCGATTTGTTTGTGGCCACCCCAAACGGGATTGAGGCGTCTGGCAATAGATAGATAGATAGATAGACTGTAGAGAACGGTGTCACGATTCTTTGGTGATTTACATGTATGAATGTTGATAACTCGTTGTCATTCCCTCGACACTCATTTCATCGAACTGATTCCATGGAAGCATATACCGGTATGTATACTCAGTACTTATAGTTTGCTGTGATAGTTCTTTTATTATAAATATTAATTGGTCTGCCGAAAAAACGGGAGTAGACTGTAGCACCAGTCGAGTAGGGCAGTACTTCCAAGGTGGATGGAAAGTTGGTGACAGGGAGAGCTGGAGCTCCTGTTTCATCAGCTCTCGAGACTAGTTCCGGACCATCCCCTTTTGCTGTACTTTTTCAGTGTTTCAGTTACACAGAGAGTAGGTCAGCATACTCTCCAATACAAGTTTCTCAATCTGTCAACACCAAACTACATGCACAGTACACACTACACTTCCCCTCTCTCTCTCTCTCTCTCTCTCTCTCTCTCTCTCTCTCTGTATATATATATATATGTATATCATCATCATCATCATCATCAGCCGTTTGAGTATCCACTGCAGGACTGGCCTATCCCGACCGAAGTCGGGACGATACACCCAATGTATCTCTACCAAGTGGCTTAGGCTGTCTGGTAGAGATTGAATGTAGGGTGAGAAGTGCTTGTAAGTTTAATTGTAGTGTTGGAGTGGCTTTGGATGTGTGTGTAGTCTGTGAACCAAGTGTAATCGGCCCGCGCAAGCCGACTGGGTGCAAGCGTACTTCATAGTAAGCGACACTGGTTCAACCACAGCACCCCTTGTGTCCGCCAATGCAGTACGTGACCGGGTGAACACTCCCAAATTTTATTACCCTGGCAGGGCTCGAACCCTGGTTCACCCGTGTAAGAAACACACACTCTGCCACTGTACCACAGAGGATCTCTCTCTCTCTCTCTCTCTCTCTCTCTCTCTCTCTCTCTCTCTCTCTCTCTCTCTCTATATATATATATATATATATATATATATATATATATATATATGGCATCACTGAACAAACCCTCGGAGCCCCCGGGGGGGGGGGAGCCATGTATGCCCAAATCGTCCACCAGTTTCCCGATGACGACTCAACGAGTTGCCTGGAACAGCTGTTTGACTCACTTCTTCATTTCTGCAGCATTTGCGGCCTTTCCTCTAACATTCTCTCTGTTGAGCACCACCTCTCCTGCTCTAAACCTCATCTTCTCTTCTTAACTGAGAGTCAGCTGTCTGAGGCAACAGATAGCAAACCTGTCCACTAATCATCTAATTCTATTGACTATGGAAACTTCTTCGACTATCTTACTTCTACGATGGAAGACATCCTATCCGTTTCTTCTTTCTCTGAAATCTCCATTCTAGGAGATTTCAATGTTCACCACCACCTCTGGCTCTCCTCTCCTTTGACTGATCCGCCTGTTGAACAAGCCTACATCTTTCTATCCCTTCACTTGACCTAGTGCAGCTTGTACAGCACCTTACCCATATCCCTGACTGCCTTGGAGAGAACGCCAACATACTTCACTTCTTCCTTACAACAAATCCTTCTGCTTATGCTGCTAATGTTTCCTCTCTCTTGGGATCCTCCAATCACAACCTTATTACCTTAACCTGTCCTATCACTCCAGTACGGCCTGTGGACTCTTCAAGCAAACGTCGGTTGTGGCATTTTGGAGCTGCTGATTGAGAGGCCCTCAGGCAGTGCTTCTTTGATTTTCCTTGGAATGATTTTTGCTTCCATGGCCAGGAGCCATCTGAATGTTCCTTGTGCATTATGGAGGTTATTCTCTCAGGCATGGAAGAATACATCCCTTTCGCATATTCTTTGACTAAAGCAAAAAAAAGTCTTGGTTTACTCATGCTTCTTCTAATGCTGTCCACAACAAGGAGAGGGCCTATAATAGGTACCAGAGCCAACCAACCCCTGAATCACATCCTTTTTATGCTTCTGCCCAGAATCGTGCTAAGTCTGTTCTTCGCTCCGCTAAAAATAATTTCATCTGTACTAAATGCTCTCAGTTCTCCAACACGAATTCTTCCCACTCCTTCTAGCACCTTGCCAAAAACCTTTCTAACCACTTTAACTCATCATCCTTCCCTCTTCTTTTCTACTCTGGTGGCTCTGTTGCTATTTCTTCTACTGATAAAGCAGATCTCTTTGCCCAGATTCTGTCCACTAAGTCCACCTTAGACGATTCTGATGCCGTTTTTCCATCACTTCTGCCCTCTGACTTCCTCATCCACGTCGCCGAAGACAAGGAGATGCACATATCGCCGCGCATTATAGTTACCAAGCCACGACATCTGAAAGAGAGAGAGAGAGAGAGAGAGAGAGAGAGAGAGAGACAGACAGACAGACAGACAGACAGACAGAGACAGAGAGGGATAGGTGCGTAAGTAGGTAGGTACAGTAGGTGGGTAGATAGGTAGGTGGGTAGGGGAGGTATATGCTCTACTGTCTCAGATATTTTATTTGCATGAAATACCATAAAGTGTTTCTGGAGAAACAGCTGGTAGGCTACTGTAGGTGCGCGTCCATACGTGTTCTGGAACATGTGTTGACAGTACAGCTGGGAACATGTCTGTAAACATGTGTGCAACGGTATTTGGACAGATGTCTGCAAACATGTTACAGTGCAGCTTCCAACTCACTAGAAACGGAGGTGATACGACCGGTGTGTCCATACGAGGAGCGGCTGAGACTTCATCATGACGTTACCAACACCAATCTGGAGGCTGCTGTTCCAGATATGTTGCAGCTTGTTCGTTATTGCGTAGTTTACATCTTGCCAGCACTTGTTCCAGCACACGTGTGGACGCACCCTGATATTGTCCAAATATTGTGCCTGTAAACAGCTTAACATACTGCGATGGAGTGGCAGTTTTCATTATGAAGAAGTAGCTTTTCAAGCTCCCTAAAATTACTCTTTCATCATCATCATCATCATTGTAATCGTCATCATCATCATCACCATCATCTTCGTTGCCGTCGTCCAGACCTCCCTCCCGCCCCCAAGGTGGGGCGAGTTGAGGACCAGGGAGCCAGAAAATAGTGATAGAATGAAATACTAACCAATATTTGCCGAAGTGAGTGATTCACACTCGCCATTCAAGCCCCCGGAATCCTCGGGTCCCACTTGATAGGTCAGATATTTTTTGCACGTAGCTTCAAAGTCTCCTATTTGACAGAGTCAGTCCCGTTAGGTCAGATCAGGTCTATTGATATGCTGTTGGTACCTTGTAATCCTGTACTGCCTGTCATGGTCGGACCGTCGACGACTAAACGAACAACCCCGCTGGTTTTGCCCGGTGTGAGGAGGGTCGCTGGACGCCCAGCACGACAAAAGCAAGACCTGTCCAGAGGGCGAATGAACTTCCTAGCCAACGGCCATCCAGCAGGGTAGGTGGGGTTCAAAGCCTTGGTTGGTAGTCCACCTAGGAGAAGGAAAACTTGGAATGCAAACTTGCCTGGTAAGGGAAGTGTGCTCCAGATTCACCATAGGTTGCAAAGATCATTGTTATAAATGGGAAAAAAATAAATAAATACACTTTCATAAGAAAGAAATTTTTATCCTAATATGTTAAGCTGCTTACACACAATACATTTTTTGTAAATCCAGCAAGACATTGTGGACTCCCTGTACAATATAAAGAATAGCGCCGGAACCTTTCCAGTACGGTCACATCTTTTTGCATTATGCTCTCCCTGTTTTCAGATGATTTCATTCGGCAGTGTAAAAGTTCCCTTCAATCCTGAGGCCATTTTATTGCGAATTTAATGGCAGGTTCTTTGGACATATTTCCACACGAAGACACAGTGGCAGTATGAAACAATTTTTTTTTTTTTTAAACAATAATAGGAAAGTAACTGTTAACTGCTTGTTTCTTGATGCCGTATATTTACCCTAATAAGGTTAAATGATCAGGTTTACAATCCGGGTAACAAAAACCACAACTTAATTTCAGTTCATTCGCGTTCAGTGAATAGGAAGAGATAAAATGCTTTGTATTCATTTCAGCGTATTCAGGCAGTTGATTACGATAATATATTTTAACATTCTGTTCTTACGGATTATGTATTTACTCAGTTTACGGGAGTCACTTAGTAGAGAAAGGTTTAATTAAGATTATATTTGTTACTGTGATAATTCAAAACGCCTCGAACGGAATTAGAATGTCTTGAGGCAGTATGATAGATATCAGAGAATGAAATTGTTGGACAAAAGCATGTTTTTTTTTTTTTTTTTAATGAAAGGAACAAGGAACCAAAGGCCAGAAACCAGCAAGATTGTTCCCCTTGGTTGTTGGTTTATTTCAGTTAATAACACTACTATTCGCTATAACATTGATACATCTGATTAAACATAAAGATGCTCGTAAACATTACATGGAAGGTCATTCTCTGGGAAAATGAATACTTTGTTAGTTTCAGGCAGCACTATCAGTTTTTCCCTTAATAAAACAAGAGAATTTATTTGATCACAGGATCTCGGTGTGACTGATACATGTACAGTGACTATTACATGTGCAGTAATGAAGACGTGTGCAGTGACTAATACATGTACAGTGACTAATACATGTACAGTGACTATTACATGTGCGGTGTGAAGACGTGTGCAGTGACTAATACATGTACAGTGACTAATATGCATGTACAGTGAGCTATTACATGTACAGTGACTATTACATGTGCAGTAATGAAGACGTGTGCAGTGACTAATACATGTACAGTGACTAATACATGTACGGTAGCTAGCCATGTACCAGTGACTATTACATGTGCAGTAATGAAGACGTGTGCAGTGACTAATACATGTACAGTGACTATTACATATACAGTGACTATTACATGTGCAGTAATGAAGACGTGTGCAGTGACTAATACATGTACAGTGACTATTACATGTACAGTGACTATTACATGTGCAGTAATGAAGACGTGTTGCAGTGACTAATACATGTACAGTGACTAATACATGTACAGTGACTATTACATGTGCAGTAATGAAGACGTTATTGCAGTGACTAATACATGTACAGTGACTAATACATGTACAGTGACTATTACATGTGCAGTAATGAAGACGTGTGCAGTGACTAATACATGTACAGTGACTAATACATGTACAGTGACTATTACATGTGCAGTAATGAAGCACGTGTGCAGTGACTAATACATGTACAGTGACTAATACATGTACAGTGACCTAATACATGTACAGTGACTATTACATGTGCAGTAATGAAGACAGTGTGCAGTGACTAATACATGTACAGTGACTATTACATGTACAGTTGACTACAGTTACATGTGCAGTAATGAAGACGTGTGCAATGACTAATACATGTACAGTGACTAATACATGTACAGTGACTAATACATGTACAGTGACTATTAAATGTGCAGTAATGAAGACAGTGTTGCAGTGACTAATACATGTATTGCAGGTGACTAATACATGTACAGTGACTATTACATGTGCAGTAGCTTGAAGACGTGTGCAGTGACTAATACATGTACAGTGACTATTACATGTACAGTGACTATTACATGTGCAGTAATGAAGACGTGTGCAGTGACTAATACATGTACAGTGACTAATACATGTACAGTGACTTCATTACATGTGCAGTAATGAAGACGTGTGCAGAGACTAATACATGTACAGAGTGACTAATACATGTACAGTGACCAAGATGGCTAAGGAGGAAGCAGTAAGGTGGTGAATGGCTCCCTCGGCGGCGGTCACATTCGCCAGGTCTGTCTCGTCTCATACATTATGGATGCTCAATTAACGGCAACATTTCACAGCGAGGCGAAGACGGAGTTTTGAGCCATTGCATCTGTCCATCATGTGTGGTTGTGCATCATTGCTGACATTTTACATCAGCCACGAATGTCACTCCTTGTTTATACCAGGAACAAGATGGACAGTCGTGAGTCATATTCCTGCCCACACCCTGGTGCTTCACCTGAACTGAAAGCATATCATAGGCAGGCTTTTACGCCAGACCAAAAGAGCCTCTTGTTGCTGCCTCTGTGCTTCCTGCACTGGACGGGTATTAGCGTCATCGCCAAAGCTTCTCGTCAGAGGTAGTCTGCTATAAAATCGAACTACCAGCTTTAACGCTTTAAAAAAAGCATGGCTTCGTTTTTGAGAATCCCTAGCTACGATTTCCCTCCATTTTGTTGTAGGATTAAAGAATAAATACTGTCCATAGATGCTTTACTGAGAAGTAGGTTTGGAGATTTTCTGTAACAGCCTATTCCAAAATTGATTAGTTTTATAATTTGCAGCACGTCAGTAATATCGTCATGTGTGTCACCGATGCAACATCAATCGTTTTTAAGGCAAGATACCATTAGCAAGAAGAAGGGACGTTCAGGTGTATTACGCAAAAATATACATCTTAGGAAAATGGATACTGGAAACTTGCTGTCACCTACAATACGGCTTACCACTGTACAATGCCTCTGACAATGACCCATGTCCAATTGATCGTTGGCTTCACAGTGACCGCTGGAACTGATCCATTTTGTTCCTTTATTTTTATTTATTTATTTTTTTAGGCGAATATATATGATTGTACAGCGTATACATTAATTCATTATCTCTACCAACGAAGATGGAGGAGGTTATGTATTCATCCGTGTCCGTCTGTGTGTATGTCTGTGTACAACAGATCTCAAAAAGTTACCAGATTTCACGGAAATCTAGTGGACAGGTGGGCAGGGGATCAAGGTTATTGCTGGTTAGATTTTGAGGTTGATTCGGATCCTGATCCAGGAATAAAGCCTATTTCATGACGTGGGCTGAGGTGTGCGGTCTTAAAGATGTGGTAATAGGGCAGAGTAACACCGTAAAGCTGTTTTACCGTCAAACTGTTTGTGGTGGGAAAGTAGAATTATATCAGTGTCTCTTAGAGTTACTACACTAATAGTGGCTCTTATTAGGAACACTTCACCTAACCCTTTCATTTCAGCAAGTCTTTCCTGAAGTGAATAAATTTGTCTACGTATACAAAGAATATACCCGAGATAAAAGATAGATAGATAGATAACAGATATATAGGTAGATCAGTATTTATTTATTTATACACAAACAGAAATGGTCGAGTTAGTACGGTAAGCATCGCTGGCCTGTTTACTGCACCAGCAGTAGATGCAGTTTATTAGTTATGACAAAGGAGACTAAAACAGAAGTATTACAACTTGACCTATTGTGTTTGTTCGGCACAAGTTGGCCACCTTTCCTACGCTTCTGGTGGGGCAAAAAATGATTGTATGATGGATGGCTGTAAGATGGCGGACAGCGGCACCATTTGAGTGACCAGTACCACCACCACCAGTTACAAGGCACCTGTCCACCACCTTGACGCATCTCCACACTGACCGCCATATTTTCCTCGCCTCAGCAGCTTCCCTAACGTCCTTTTCTTCAGTGCATTTTTCACGTTATAGTCCTCGTGTATGTTAGGGATGCAAACTGAGTCGATAATAGAAAAAAAAACAAGAAAGAATAGCGCACCAAAAAAAGTAATATGCAAAATAAACTGCTTAGCAAGAGGTGCCACGAAGCATCCTAGGCCAGCGAAAACGCAGCACAGTTGTTTCGACTTGTTAAAAAAAATAAGACGACTGGTGGAAAAACTGGCAGAACAGTGTTGCGCTGGACTATGTTCTCAGCGAGGTGTTCCATCAGTGCCAGACAATCTTCGTAGGTGGTTGTGAGAACCGAATGTCCAGAATGTAGTAGTAGTAGTAGTAGTAGCAACAGCTGTAGAAGTAGTAGTAGTAGTAGTAGTAGCAACAGCTGTAGAAGTAGTAGTAGTAGTAGTAGTAGCAACAGCTGTAGAAGTAGTAGTAGTAGTAGTAGCAGCAACAGCTGTAGAAGTAGTAGTAGTAGCAACAGCTGTAGAAGTAGTAGTAGTAGCAACAGCTGTAGAAGTAGTAGTAGTAGCAACAGCTGTAGAAGTAGTAGTAGTAGTAGTAGTAGTAGCGGTAGTAGTAGTAGTAATAGCAATTGTAGTAGCCAAGTAGCAACCCCAGGCTTATGTTAATGTGACCCCTGTGGACTGCAGGCTATAGATGCCCTTCTGCAGGTACCGTCCTCAATAGCGAGAATTACAGGACGCTTGTATAGCCGGTTAGTGGAGCCTCCAAGCTATACAAATGCCACCACGTGAAGGCTACCCTTTCCGGCCCGGAATGTCAGCCAGTGTTTTTCTTTTTCCCACACGATCGGACATTCTGAATTGAAGCATGTTGCACCTGGACCTCAGCATGACGAGGCTGTAATGGCCACAGTGTTATGGCAAACCCCTAATGTTTTACCATCATTTAGGGAACACTTATAATTGTTAGATGTACAAAAAGGCCTGACATGTTTTATCCTCTCATTTATGCAACATGTGTAACGGTTAGCCTGCATCCCACATTACAGAGTGCAGTCAGCAACGATACAAAAAAGTTAGACATGTTTTATCATCGCATTTATGCAACACTTGTAACTGTTAGCCTGCATCCCACATTACAGAGTGCAGTCAGTAGCGATACAGAGAAGTCAGGCATGTTCTTTCACCGTCACCGTGCTTCACAAATCAACTTGAAACATGTGAGGTTTGCCACAGTCCTTAGCTCCTTCAGTTTTCACATTATTGGTCACACTGAGGTCGGAGTGGAACCTCCTCTAATTCAGCGCATCAGACCATGTAGGTTGGAGTGGAGACTGAAATAGCATCATCTTGTTTCATTATGCCTCGGCCTGGGCATTCCTTGTTCCAGAGTCATAGATAGATAGATAGATAGATAGACAGATAAATAGACATGATGCAAGTGACAGCAGGACCTAAAGAAGCAGCTGTTTTTATCTATCCTGCTTCATGATGCCAAGGTGTTAGCATTCCGTGTTTCAGAGTTAGACAGATAGATAAATTTACAGATAGATAGACGTCTACAGTAGATAGACAGACAGGATGCAAGTGACAGCAAGACGCAGTGATCTGTGTTCTCGTCGGTTAAGAAACTCCCTAACACCTGTTCATTGGCAATTTATTTTTGGATACTGCTAGTTGCTGTCAATTTGTGTGTTATTTATGCAGAGTGTGGTGATATTAGAATGATTCAAGTAATACAGAAGAGGACAATAAGATGTCATAAGCAAAATAAATCGCTTAGGAAAAGGTGTCAGGGAGCTTCCATATCTGACGACAATACCGGCCAGTGAAAAGGCAGTTCTTATTAATTTTATCCTGTTTCATTTCGTGTTTCAGTGCTAGGCGTGATAAACACCTGGTGGAACACGGGATCGTAAGGAAACTAACACAGTCGGACAGTTTGTATCATGGTATGGGTCGTTTGGAGGTTCCGCAACACATCTTTCATGGCGATTTATTTATTTATTTATTCCGCACATATTGCACCTCAGTAGTCTCTTGTATGTAGCTGATGCAGTCTGTGTCAGTATTTAACCCATATAAATAGCACAGGAGGGAATGGAAAGGTGTATGTTGCAAAATGAATCACCAAGGAAGAGGTGTTAAGAAACCTCCTATCCCACCTTGAATAAATAAATCACCAAGAAAAAGGCGTTAAGGAACCTCCTATGCCACCGTGAATAAATAAATCACCAAGGAAGAGGTGTTAAGAAACCTCCTATAGCACCCTGCATAAACAAATCACCAAGGAAGAGTTGTTGAGAAACCTGTCACCTTGAATAACCGAATCACCAAGGAAGAGGTGTTAAGAAACCTCCTATGCCACCTTGAATACATATCTGTGAGCATTCTCTTAGTGTTGCCGTCAAGGCAGCTCTACGGACTTGGCCAAAGGACATGATCTTCGGCTCGTGGCGTCCATCTTGACTCTCCTGTAAACCAATTTATAACAGACCAACTCAGACGAGGACCTTTTGCGGTGTCGGGCTTCTGGCCTTTGGTTCCTTCTTCTTTGCTTAAAAAAGAAAAGAGTTTAGGAAAGCACAGAGGCAGCAACAAGAGGCTCTTGGTCTGGCGTAAAAGCCTGCCTATGATATGCTTTCAGCTGAGGTGAAGCACCAGGGTGAGGGCAGAATATGACTCACGACTGTCCATCTTGTTCCTGGTATAAACAAGGAGTGACATTCGTGGCTGATGTAAATGTCAGCAATGATGCACAACCACACATGATGGACAGATGCGGCTCAAAACTCCGTCTTCGCCTCGCTGTGAAATGTTGCCGTTAATTGAGCATCCATAATGTATGAGACGAGACAGACCTGGCGAATGTGACCGCCGCCGAGGGAGCCATTCACCACCTTACTGCTTCCTTAGCCATCTTGGTCACTGTACATGTATTAGTCACTGTCTATGTATTAATTAGTCACTGTTTATGTATTAGTCACTGTACTGTACCATGTATTAGTCACTGCGTATGTATAAGTCATCTCATGTATTAGGCACTGGTCGTCTTCATTACTGCACATGTAGTCACTGCACATGTACTAGTGCACTACATGTGTTAATCACTCTACATGTATAAGTCACTGCACATGTATTAACACGTGTGTGTGTGTGTGTGTGTGTGTGTGTGTGTGTGTATGTGTGTGTGTATTACTTAAGGAAAGACTATCGTATTAAAGGCGATAATGAAGGCTGTGCACCCAAAGAAACGACTATCATCCCAGTTCCTTCTAAAGAAAATTTACAGCGGGCGAAATAGTTTACGATCTTTTTTGTAGCAGTATAATTATGCATAAAGCAAGTGTTATATTTGTATTATTACATGCATAGCATAGTGAAAGACTAAAACGAGAGTGCCTTCCCATGAAAAGATGTGTTTTGGTACGTTCTTTAACTGCAGGCGAGCTGTAGCTAACCAATATTGTGCAAAATGGCGGACTTACGGGTGGACGCGATGCGGTTTTCAGGCCGTAACTCGCGAACCGTAGCCTGAATACTTTTCTAAACTGGAAAAAGAAACATGTACACTTGACACGCAGCGTTTTGGTATGTAGTAGGCTCGGGCACACCTTGTTGTTTTGGAGTTATGACTCATGATGAAGAAAGAAAAAGGAAAGAACAAAATCGATATTTTTGCGGTTCTATTTTGCGACTCCCATGAAGGTGAGCAAGACTTTGCGAATAGTTTTGCACTTGAGTAGCGAAGGTCTTTTAGTTCGTAACTTAGAACTGGGCATTGCGACCGTTTTCTCGCGAATGCTCCTATACCCTATGTACAGGACGCCATTTTGAACCTGGGCCATTCCTACCTAGGGAATGCCTACCACACTCCGTGATAGTGAGGTGCATGAGGTGAGTTAGTGTGTTGTGGTGTATATAGTGTTGTGTAGGAGCCGAAAAATAGAATAACAGAAATATCGGTTTTGTTCTTCATTCATCATAATTCTTTCTTTCTTCATTTATAACGCTAAAGCGAAAAAGCGCACACAAGCGTGTTAGGCACCAAAATGCTTCGTAACAGCCGGGGGTGTTTCCTACATATTAACAACAACATTCGAGCTTCAGTACGCGAGTTACAGCCTAAAAACATTCTCTGGCACTCAGACGTCATCTCATATTTAATCCATCCATCCATCATCCAATCCTACCTTGCCCCATGAGGAGCGTAGAAGCCCGGGGCTAGGCAATTGGTTCTGACGTTTAAGATGAGAGTGACCAACCTCACTCATCCCTGAGTGGCATTACATGAGTAATCAACCCCAACCACCCCTTGGATATAAACCTTCACCGGCTCAATCCGATTGGAGCGCAATAATTACCCACTAAATCACCAGGTGCCAAAATTTGGTTATATGGTTACCACCCAGCGTAGTAAATGGTTTCCTGGTGTACAGGAAACCATTTGGCTTGTCACTCAGTGTAGAGTCACCCATAGGCAGAAGGAAATGGAAAGAATGAAGGAAAGAAAGACAGAAGAGGGAGTGTAAAGGCACCCACATGCAGAAAGACGAGGAAAGAATGCAGGAAAGATAGACAGAAGAAGATGGAAGGAAAGAAGGATGGAGGAGAGGACAGGGCAGACATCCGAGAGCAGCAGTACGTTGAGTGAGTGGATGGTGAGAGCCCCCACCTACCACAGATCTCATATTTAAAAATGGCGAAAAAAATGATTCTAAAATGATTGTTAACATGAGGGGATAAAAAAAAGTACAGAAACAAGAACTGTAAAAAGCAAAGAAACAAGCGAGCATTTGTGATGGGGGAGAGTCAGAAGTCAGCAGCCATTACTACCGTCCACACTGTGTTTGCAAGACGTGTGTAGCGGTGGAATGTAATCAAGAGTGCACGGCTTGGAATCCCCTCCCAGCCTAAGTGGTCTCTTGTCTCGGTGTTTTTGTATCTCTTGTTTCTGTAGCTACACATTTCCATCCCTACATGTTAACAGTCCCTCTTGGATTTATTTTCCCCTATCCACCAATTTTCTCCATGGACGTATTTTTTTCCATATGAACCTATTTCTCCCCTTGAACCTATTTCCCTTTTTCAACCTATTTTACTCACTTACATTTTCCCCTCTTAAGTATTTTCCCTGTGGACCTACTTCTTCCTATCGTCCTATGGTCCACTTGGTCCCATCTTCTCCCATGGATCTCTTTCCCCCATGAACCCATTTTCCCATGAACCTATTCTCTACTGGACGAATATTTAACCATGGCTCTGTTTCCCCTACATTGGCCTTACGTGGGATGGAGCAGCACACAAGTCCCTGGAGATTTACATATACTGGGTGAAAAGACGTCTGACTTCTCTAGAATGTTTTTAAGCTGTAAATCGCATTATGCAACGTGAATGCTGCTCTAAATATGTAGGAAACATCCCCGTTTATTACGAAACATATGATGCCTAACGTGTTCGTGTACGACTTTGCGTTTTGAAGTTATGGCTGACGAAGTAAAAAAGAAGCAAGGAAGGAGGACGGAAAAGTGCAGAACAAAATCGATGTTTTCGCGCCCCTACCTTGCAACTCTTGCAAAGGTTAACGGGACTGTCTGAATAACTCCGCACTTATATAGCGAAGATCCTGTAATCTGTATGCATAAAGCTGGACTTCCCAGGCGTTTAGTGTGTGGGTCCCTATGCCTTATGTACGTGAAGCCATTGGAACCAAAGTTATTCCTACACAGTAAGCATTTCCGCGCATGCTGATAAAACTCAACGGATTCCTGTTGGTCCATTCCACGTAAGCATTTGACGTATGTTGGACCGTATATCTACCCCTTCCTGTTCCAATGTGTGCAAAAGGTTAGTGGTGTGTCTTTGGGGGTTCTAGAATAAATATTAAAGCATTATAAAGATGCGGGACCATCAGGGCTGTATTATTGGACTTAAACTCTACAGGAGTGAACCACCTCATGTCTGATCTACAAGAGTGAAGCGCCTCATGTCCGGAAAATGTTAGTGAGAGACAGACGGACAAGGTCGTTAGTAGCCATGCTCCTGTGTTTCAAAAATACCCAAGGCGAAGATAACTATTTCTCTTGAATCTGCATATTTACCACACACACACACACACACACACACACACACACACACACACACACACACACACACACACACACACACACACACACACACACACACACACACACACACACACACACACACACACACACACACCAGTTAGCCCTTTGAATTCGATTACACATTTTATTGTTAATTCTTGCTGGCAGACGAATTTATGAGGCTTCGAATTTCATGTGGATTAATATTTTATATGGATTAGAATTTTAGATGGATTAGAATTTTATGTGGATTAGGATGAGTATTTTCCATTTCTTGTTTTTTTTTTTTTTTTTACTAACTTAACCTCTGCTAACCTAACCCAACAGAGCAAAGTGAACTAACAGACTGACAACCTAACGTAACCTGATACTGAGGAACCCAACCTAACCTGACCTAGACTATCCTGGATAAGAAAAAGTGCAAAAATGGTACACAAACGCACCTCCGATGACTCCCCTGTCACAACTCAGGTTTTAATATGCAGGAGAGACAAGGAGGCTGTCGCATCTCCCTCGGCCTCCTGTCCTAATCTAGCATCATGAAATAAATCTTACTACTTGCAAGGTGAAGACTGTCGCTGGAAAATTTAGGGAAGCAGTGCAGCATCTTCCCTTGTCGAGTTGTTCCTGTAAAAATATATCTAGGTTACGACAGGGAATCTGTGTATCTAACTATCAATAGCCAGACGCCTTAATGCTGAAAGGGGTGGCCACAAACAAACCACCTCCATGTCGCCTTGTCCCCCACGATTTCGTTGCCCTTCCCCCCAGCGCACACTCCCTTCTCGCGTATACCTCTCCACTCTATCCCTCCATCTCATCCTCGGTCTACCCGTCCCTCTCCCCCTCCACTTCACTCAGACTCTCCTCGTTAGTCTCCCACGTCTGGTTAATATAGGGCCATTTTATTCTGCTTAGGTGCAACCCCAGGCTCATCTGAATCTGAACCCAGTGAACTGGAGGCCCAGGTTGCCTTCTTTCTGCTGTCCACCATCATCCTTTCGGGGAATAGGTAGGACGTTGAGGGAACAGTCATATCGGTGTAATCACGTGAAGGCGCCCCTCCCCTGCACCCATCCTTGGCTGGGAGGGCTGGAAACTCGGTCCATTAACCCCCACGCCTGTAATGGAGGCAGCAAAATATTTTACTTTTTTCTTCAACTGGGGGAAATGCTATCATCTGTTTATTTCATCTGAGGGAACTCGGCCACTCCCGCAGCTTAAATACTATGACCCGGATTCACGATGGTTGAGGAAGCTCCCTAACGCCTTTTCTTTAGTGATTTAATCTGTTTATTACCCCATACTATCCTCTTCTGCACCGTTTAAATCATTCCAGTACTCCCATTCTGTGCCTAAATAACATGTACAGTACACTGATATTAACTAACCGTATCCAAAAATAAATCGTTAAGGTAGAGCTGTTAGGGAGCTTCCTTACCCGTCGACAATACGGACCTCTGTCGTGTTTACGTGAGGCTTGATGAGCTTTAGTTATGGCAGTGTTCAGGGGCACTAAAGCTCATCCTCTTTATCTTGGCCCAACTTATCATCCATTTTGAGCTTGTTTCACGGAGCTCATTGGCAGAAAAAGACAGTACTGTGGCTCTTCATACTTTCTGTAGCGCATCTTCGTGGCTAGTAGCGTATTCTAGTGTTAATATATTGTTATAACTCACAGGCCTAGATGAAGGGGGGGTGATTTTGGGCGATAGAAATATGAACAGGGTATTGTTAAATCAACCTTGCAATCCGAGACTACTGAAAGGGGTTAGGGATCTTTGTTGTGTGTGTGCGTGTGTGTGTGTGTGTGTGTGTGTGTGTGTGTGTGTGTGTGTGTGTGTGTGTGTGTGTGTGTGTGTGTGTGTGTGTGGATGGGTGGGTGGGTTTACCTGTGTGGGTGGTTGGATGGGTTGGTGTGTGTGTGTGTGTGTGTGTGTGTGTGTGTGTGTGTGTGTGTGTGTGTGTGTGTGTGTGTGTGTGTGTGTGTGTGTGTGTTGTCAATGCATCGAAAACTGGCTCCGTTAGACATCATACTGCTTGAATTTTCCTTCCCTCCATAAAATCGTCCTGGAAAAAATGTTGTAATGCGTCCATGGCAGCGGGTGTGTTAAAAATTTGTCTGCTTAGAGGGTTTTTGAGGCAAACAAAGTGGTCTGTTTTGTAAAGTGGATTCAAGGAAGAAGCAGAAAGGTTACCCGTGAAAGTTATCAGTGCTGCTGGTCAGCCTTTTTCTGTCCATCTCTCTAATGCAAGAATTAGCCGTTACCCGCAGCCCTTCATGTATACGACAGGTCACCTCTGCAACTGTCTTCTTCTGTTTGTATTTCTTACTGCCTATGACCTCGTCTTTTTAAACGCAGTGTGTCCAGGCATCTCGAAATGAACAGATCTTGTATTTGACTCTTATTTGTTCTTAGTTTTTCTTAGAGGGCTGGCCTTAGGTTCCTTCTTCCTTGCATTAAAAATGTCTGTGTTTATCCTCATCGTATCAAAATCGTCTGAAATTGCCCTCCTTATGCCTGGAACAGCTCTAGCACTTTTATTCCAGCTAATGTCAGACGATTTCCATCAGCTAGGGCTTGTATGACCGTAGGTTAGGGAAGCTTCCTTACACCTCTTCCATACCGATTTATTTTTAGATATGACTGGCTAATATCGTTTTGTACGATATTTGTGCAGAGTATGGTGCTATCAAAATGATTTAAGTAACACACAAGAGCACGGCAAGGTGTAATAAGCAAATAAATAGCTTAGGAACTGGTGTTAAGGAGCTTTTAGTACTTCCATGGTGACCACAACCCTGGTACTTATTTTCAGCTGACTTCTTACCATTTTTTTCTTTTTCTTTTTAGCGGAGAATACGTTAAAGAATCCTGAGAATATTTACTGATATTATTTTTAAAAATAAAAAATTCGCGGGAAATAATAATAATAATAATAATAATAATAATGATGATGATGATTAGGGTAACAACCTTATAGTAATAATAATAAACTTATAGTAACAATAATAAAAATGATGATGGCGATGGTGATGATAATAAAAATAATAATAATAATAATAATAGTAATAATAATAATAATAATAATAATAAACAGCAATTACTAAGGATTTCAGGGGCAGTGTCCAACGTTTTTTTTTAAATAACGCCTCAACAAAGCGTCGGACAAGGATTTAACTTTGGCAGTGCATGTTTGAGACCCCGACCTAATTTGTAAAATTATGCTTTTGTACCAAATGTGTATGATTAAGGCATTTATAAGAGTAAATGTAGGGTAAACTTAGCTCAAATCGTCAGAGGCATGTAGCGAGGCTAGCTTCGGTCACGATACAAGCCCCGCCCACAATTCGGAACGTGACGTCGGTGTGACGTAGTAGTAATCACCGACGCAAGTGGCAGTTCTGTCTTTATGTAAGCTGCTTCAGGTTCAATGCCTCAGGGTTACTCATATTTTTGAGCTGCGGCTGATTTTTAGAGTGACTGTACATCCCTCCAGACTCCCTATTAGTACAGTACATAGAATATGCATCGCCCTCTTACACATATTGTGACGTCAATATGACTTATTCACTTCTGAAGAGTAGTAATCACTGCCTGAGCCGGCACCGATGGGCGAGGTGATGTGGCGGCCGCCGACAGGCGAGACGTTACCAAACCGAAACTTCAGCGATGGCGAGCATAGATAAATTTCGCAAACATTCTTCTCATATAAGGACCATACTGAATGTATAGTAGGGGTGAAATATTACTTCGGTGTGTGTGTGTGTGTGTGTGTGTGTGTGTGAGAGAGAGAGAGAGAGAGAAAGTACAGTATGTGGGGGGGGGGTTAGAAAGATAGAAATGCCACTTGCGTCGGTGATTACTGCTACGTCACACCGACGTCACGTTCCGAATTGTGGGCGGGGCTTGTATCGTGACCGAAGCTAGCCTCGCTACATGCCTCTGACGATTTGAGCTAAGTTTACCCTACATTTACTCTTATAAATGCCTTAATCATACACATTTGGTACAAAAGCATAATTTTACAAATTAGGTCGGGGTCTCAAACATGCACTGCCAAAGTTAAATCCTTGTCCGACGCTTTGTTGAGGCGTTATTTAAAAAAAACAGTTGGACACGGCCCCTGAAATCCTTAGTAGATATGATTTTCAGTAGTATAATAAACCATAGTTTCACAACCTAACCATAAAACTAAAATTCCTGTTCTAGCTTAGATTAAAAATCCTAAACTAAGCTAACTCTCCTTTTTGATTGCTTAGTAAAAACGTCCACGATGAAAAGACAGATAAAAATTGGTGTACCTGTGACTCTTGATGGTGAGCGTGGAGTAAGAGCATCGGTATGGGTGTTGTTGAGGCCCAGTGGAGCAGAGTGGCTGTGAGGGTGGCCAGGGTGGTGTGGTGAGCGTCATGCACCACCACCACATCCCTACCAGGCACAATGGCGGTAATCACACCCTCCAACAACTTACTCATGTACTCACTCGGGGTATCCATACTCAGTGCCCTCTTCCATTTTGTCTCGCTGGTGGATGTGAGTAAAGAATTCTGGTAGCGACCATAGTTTCTAGGTGCTTGGGATAGGCTTCTTCTTGACCTCATTTCTCTAGCGTGATGACGCAGCTCAGACAGAACTCTCTTGTTCGACTTGCCGGAGACAAAGTGTAATTTGTCAGCGATGTCGTGTTGAGAGTCTGGGAGGGGAGGGTGGGCAGGAGAGAGGAAGGGGCCATGGTGGGAGACGACACAACGTTTCCCGTTCTTGCCAGTCTCCTCTCCGTTAGCAAACAAGGAGACATCAGCCAACAGAAAACATACTGCTGTTGTAAACAGCAGTAGCTGACGGATCGGTCTGTCTACAAAAAGGGACATAGTTCCTCTGTAGATGCCTTACACCGCCATAATGACACAAAGTTGCCAGTAACTGCTTAGCGTGTTATGACAGGATATGCCAGGCTGTGGTAGTGCTGTGTCCAATGTGTCCTTTTATGAAGTGACTGACGCGTTTCTGTCTATCTGATCGTTGTGTAGGCGCAAGCGTCTCCAGCTCTGTCATTTATGACATCATCACTGATAAATCATTCCTATAACTGAAGCGCTTCAAAGGTCGTACACCAACTGATGATTAATTCGTGTATTATGAATGCATTAATTTAACTTGGAAGCAGCCACTGGCCTCTCACTGACTCCTTCATTATTTACAGTTTCTCTACCACCAATAACTACATCCCGACTTGCACAGTAGTGGGAATATCAGAATCACAGTGAGATTTTCGAAAGTCATCGTCATCATCATCATCATTACCCTGACTGCATTTCCCTACCTAAAGTTGGAGTAATGCAGTCTCCAGAAACAAGGAGAAAGAAATACTAAAGTGGGATAACTATTAACAGCATGGCCAATGAACCAGGCCAAACACTCACGCATCCTTCAGGCCCCTGCAATCCTGAATCCATTTCACAACCACAACCACAACTGTTGTGTGTGTGTGTGTGTGTGTGTGTGTGTGTGTGTGTGTGTGTGTGTGTGTGTGTGTGTGTGTAATTTTTCTTTATGGCTGTGCCTCCCCTGTACCAATGAGACGGTCAATCCGTCAAATATCACAGCCAAAAACTGTTGTCAGACCCTTGACCCCTACATAGCTCATTCAACAAACCTGATCCTTTTGTCAGTTGCCTCAAATGGTTTCTTGCCTCGCCTTCTCGTACACTAATATACCATATGCACTACACGTATCTACACACCTCCTCCCACCTTCACACCCATGTATACAAACCAACCTGCCAATATTTCAGTATTTATACGTCGTCACCTATGTCACCTGGAATATATTAAAAAATATATATAATACAGTCCTATAATTCACCTGGTTTTGATTTATCTCAGCTTCTTCACTACAATGATGTATTAGTTACTCCTGCTACCTTCACTGGATTTCACACAATTAACACCTCTCGTACTGAAGAGATGAATGCACTGTGTACCTAACCCATCCTGCCCGAAACATCTCCCCCAAACAGAATCAAATCGCCTGGCGGTACTTAGCAATAAATAATAATATGGCGTTTGAAGTGAAGGAGTTACTCTCAGGTCTGCCAAAAGTGCATGAATAATATTACAGTGTTCTCCAGTGACCACCAAACCCACAGTGTTGAGCAAGAATAATGACTCTCTCTCTCTCTCTCTCTCTCTCTCTCTCTCTTCAGTATGTTTAGTATTTTTCCCATTTCGGCCTTTACGTTCTTAATAAGGTCATATAGTAGATTATGATGATGATGATGATGATGATGATGACTGTGGCAATGATGATGACTGCTTATAGTGTAGTTAATGGTGATGTA
>NC_137030.1:31480622-31548122 GCF_032717465.1 Coenobita brevimanus | reverse complement strand
TGGTGTGTTATTATACTTCATATCTTCCCCACACACTTCTGTCTTCCATTTTCTGTATATTCTTAGTGTCCTGTTATGGGAAGCGCGGTAGCTCGGTGGTAGGGTGTCGGGTTGTGATCGAGAGGTTGCGAGTTCGCGCCCCGCCCGTTGGTTGCTGTGCTGGGAGGGGCAGCGCTCTCCTGTAACCTTAGCAGGGCTATATGATCTGATGAGGTATAGCTCGGGGATTAATCCCCCTCTTAGTGTACTTTATGTTCCCATTTCTGTTCTCCACACTTTTGTGTCCCAGGCATGTAGTCTTGTTGTTATTTCATCTTTGCTGATGTTTTCCAGCTTGCCAAAATTTATGTTCAATTCTTTTAGGCCTTTCTGACATTCTTTCATCCACCTGTTCTCCTTACCTCCTTTTATTATTTTTGTTATTTCATAAACCAGACTGTTTTCTCTTTTCAGGATATTTTCCATGTAATTTAGTTTCATTTTCATCATTTTAGTTATCATTAGGGATGCTCCTATTTCTCCTCTTAAGCCAGTTTCTGCTGTAGCCTATATTTTGCTGCCCCTAGAATAGATCTATCAACCGAGTTTTCAGTTCTTTGTAGCTTGTTTATTTCTTCTTGCCTAGATGCTATTATACTCGCTCCATACAAGATGCTAGGTGATGCAAGGTTCTTCCAGAATGTCTTACCTATGAGTAGCTTGTTGCAACTTTTTGCCATCACTGAGTAACTTGTATTGGCTAGTTTATGGGCTTTGTTTATTATGTTTTGCCTGTGTTTTTTGAAGGTCTTTTGGGGTTGTTATTTCTACTCCCAGGTATGTTATAGATGTAACTACTTCTATATCTTCAATTTTTTCTGGTTGCCGATCCATATTGAATATAATAATTTGCTTTTTGCTTTATTTATTTCAAGCCCGCATTCCCTGGCTACATTTATTAACCTTCTTATGTTTGTCTTGGCTTCTGTCATTGATTGTGAAAATTGTAGGCCATCATCTGCGTAAAATAGAGTATTTATTTTTATACTGTCATCTCTGTAGCCTAGGCCTGTACTTTCTAGTTCTTGGATTATTTTAAATGTTACAAGTTTAAAAAGGGGGGTTGATCCTGTGCAGTCCTGCCTTATATCACTGGAGATTTATATTACCGGTTCTACATTTTGGTTTAATTTTATCCTGGTTTTATCCCCGCAGTATATCTCACTTATGATGTCAATTAGGCTTTCGTGGGTTTTCAAATTTTTTAGGGCTGTTATAATTTCTTCCCGTTCTATTGAGTCATACGCTTTTGAAAAATCTATTGCTGCTACTATCAGTGGTAATTTTATTTTTATAACTTTGCTCTACACAGTATTCAAGAATTAATAAATTGTCCTATATTCTTCTTCCTGCCGTGAAGCCCGCTTGCACGTCATTATTTAGTTTGTTTTGGTTTATCTGTTTCTCCAATTTTTCTTTAATCTAGACATGAATAGTTTGTATGCTATGTTTAGTAGAGCAATAGGTCTTAAATCTTTGGCTGTTGGTTTCGTTTTCTTCGGTAGCATTTTTGTGTTGAAGATTTTCCAGTTCTCTGGCATCCTTCCGCTTGCTGTTATTTAGTTAAAGCAGTTTGTTATGGTTTTTATACATATGCTACTCTTTGCCATTGCTCTGTAGCACTCTGGCTTTACCTTGTCTGGTCCTGCAGCTCTTTTATTTTGTAAATGTAGTATGTTTTCTCGTTTCTTCTTCTGTTATTACTGGTGGCAGCATTGGGCTAATTTCAGTGTTTGTGCTAATTGCGATGTCCATGTGTTCCATTATTAGGTCTACTATATAATATTGGCAGCTGATGTCTGAATTATGGCTGTTTACGGCGTCTTTCTCTCCTTTATGTCTCTCTTTCTTCTTCATTCCACACTTTATTTATTTGGTTTTGGTGATTTTGGTATATTCCCTTCCAGTAACCTATAAGTTCCTCTGTTGCTCCTTCTGGGTCTGGCCTATCTCCCTCTGTGTTATACAATTCTACTTCTTTGTTCTCTTTTGGCTCAGTTCCCCTTAATTTATTAATTAATTCTCATATCTTTCTGCTCTTATCAGAACTCTCCTTTACCTCCTTTGTTTTTTTCTTTTCATATATAGTTATTTCTTGTTTGATACATTCTTGTACTTTACGTTTTTGTGCCTCATATCTGTTCAGTAGGATTTTTTTTTCTTTTCTTCGTCCTTGTCATTTCTCCTATGTGTTTATTTCGTTTCTTTTGTTTATTTCTCTTCTGATAGTGTTATTCATCCAGGGGGGTTCTACATTCTTATATGTTTTATCTTTTCTTCTTTTACAAGTTTTCAACAGTACTTTGTCTGCTGTTTTCTTCACTGCCTTTTCCAACGTTTCCATTCTATTTGCCAATCCTTCCTTGCATATTTTCTCCATTTCTCCTACAAATCTGCCCAAGGACTCTTCATCTGTCGTATAATACTCTGCTCTGCTAGTTGTAGGCTATTCATTAAAATTGCTTTTTGTACCTGTAATGCTGTGTTTTCAAGGCGACTTCTCGTCGTAAAAACACTAGCTACTGAAGCGGGGTCCTCTTTCTAGACCGGAGTAAAGCACTAACAAAGGAACAGGACATAAAAACCAGGCAGTATACCGTATCACATCTATTACCTAAGTCCTACTCATAACAGTACACATAGAATGATATTTAGGATACAGAGACAGAGATACAGAATTAACACTTGGCTTCACAGAATGATCATATGCACTATCATTATTACACAGGGAGATTGTGAGTATTCTTTAATAGGGTTCTTATGTCACTTGGAGGTAATATATATCCTACAAAAGGTACCGGAGCCAACCCACCCCTGAATCACATAATCTTTACGTTTCTGCCCGGAATCGTGCTAAGTCTGTTCTTCGCTCTACTAAAAATAATTTCATCCATACTAAATGCTCTCAACTCTCCAACTCGAATTCTTCCCGCTCCTTCTGGCACCTTGCCAAAAATCTTTCTAACAACTTTACCTCATCATCCTTCCCTCCTCTTTTCTACTCTGATGGTTCTGTAGCTATTTCTTCTACTGATAAAGCAGATCTCTTCGCACAGACTTTCTCCTCCATTCCACCTTAGACGATTCCGGTGCTGTTCCTCCATCTCTTCCCCCCTCTGACTTCCTCATGGCTGACATTAAAATTTCTTCAGTTGATGTATTTTCTGCCATTACTGGCCCTCAGTACTAACAAGGCATATGGGCCTGATGGGGTCCCTCCTGTTGTTCTCAAAAACTGTGCTTCTGTGCTTACACCCTGCCTAGGCAAACTATTTCGCCTTTGTCTGTCAACTTGTACCTTTCCTTCTTGCTGGAGGTTTGCTCTCATTCAGCCAGTCCCAAAGAAGGGTGACCACTCCCAACCCTCCAACTATCGTCCAATTGCTTTAACGTCCTGTATTTCAAAAGTTTTCGAGTCAATTCTTAATAAAAAAATTTTAAGGCATCTTTCCTATCACAACCTTCTTTCCGATCGTCAGTATGGGTTCCGTCAGGGACGCTCCACTGGCGATCTTCTCACCTACCTTTCAGACTCCTGGTCATCCTCCTTTCAGGACTTTGGCGAAAGCTTTGCCATTGCACTTGACATCTCAAAGGCTTTCGATCGAGTCTGGCATAAATCTTTAATTTCCAAACTGCCCTCCTACGGTTTCTATCCTTCTATCTGTGCCTTCATCGCTAGCTTCCTTTCTGGTCGTTCTGTAGCCGCTGTCGTAGACGGCCATCGTTCTTCTCCTAGATCTATCAACAGTGGTGTTCCTCAGGGCTTTGTCCTATCACCAACTCTCTTCCTTTTATTCATCAATGATCTTCTAAGCTGTACATCTAACCCTATCCACTCATACGCTGATGACTCCACCCTTCACCTTTCCATTCGGTTCCCGCAACGCCCATCTCAACAGTTACTTCAAGAAACAAGGGATGAGGCTATGGCACACCTAATGTCTGACTTGGCTCATATCTCTGACTGGGGTAAAAATAATATGGTTGTCTTTAATGCATCAAAGACTCAGTTCTTACACCTATCAACCCGACAAATTCTTCCACAGGTATACCCACTAATGTTTAATAATATTCAGATTAATCCTGCATCATCCTTGAACATGCTTGGGGTTTCATTTACTCGGGACTTATCTTGGAAAGATCATATTACATCTCTTGTAAAATCTGCTTCCAAGAGATTGGGTGTGCTAAGCCGACTCCGCTCTTTCTTTACCCCTGCACAATTGTTGACTCTATACAGGGGTTTTATCCGCCCCTGTGTGGAGTACAACTCTCATGTGTGGGGAGGCTCCCCACATACAGCTCTTCTCAATAGGGTGGAGTCAAAGGCTTTTCATCTCATTAGCTCTCCTCCTCTTACTGACTCCCTTCAACCTCTGTCTCTTCGCCGCACTGTTGCATCTTTATCTCTTTTCTATCGCTACTTTAATGGTCACTGCTCCTCTGAACTGTCTGCTTGCATTCCTCCACCTCTACGACGGGCGCGTAGCACCCGTCTGGCAGCAAACTCTCATCCCTTTTCTGTCCAACTCTCTAATGCAAGAGTTAACCGTTATTCCCAGTCTTTCATTTATGCAACAGGTCAGCTCTGGAACTGTCTCCCTCTGTCTGTATTTCCTCCTGCCTATGATCTCCAGTCTTTCAAACGCAGTGTGTCCAGGCATCTCAAAACGATCGGATCTTGAATTTGGCTCTCAATTGTATTTTGTTTTTCTCTTGGAGGGAACTGTTACTGCGGGCTCCTGGCCTTTTGTTCCTTCTTTCTTGCATAAAACACACACACACACACACACACACACACACACACCAGCACATTGCTACACTTCCACACAGCCACACCTCACAAAGTCTCCAGAGTTACATGCTGTAGAATATGACACAGAAGACCCTGGTTGTGTTACGATTATTAACCCAGTTAATGCTAGATCACATTTTTTGTTTTATTCTTACTATCTCAAGACGATTTTATTTAACATAGGAAACATCCGTATGAGGTGAAGCTTAACTAAGATACTATTGCCTTTCGGAGGAGATGACGAATGAGCAGTAAGAGGAGCAGCCAACAGAGAGCTATGTGGCATTTCGCTTTACTGCAATGTGTCACCATACCGCAGCCCCACATCACCACACATCCCCGCCAGTCCCTCTCTACCCTTCAGTCTTCGAAACGACCTAACATCTGATCTTTCCAAAGCCACGAAGTGTAGATGTTGTTGGAAATAAACGTGAAATACAATTATGTCTGAGTTTCTCTCCCTAACCCTAAGTCATACCAAATAGATAACTGGTATCTTGTTTAATTACCCTTCTTTAATATTAATAGACTTAAATATTAGCCGTAAATAACAAATCTAATTGAATGGCATCCTGTGAAAATGCTCGGAGTACATAAAGGGTGGTGAGGACACCAGAATTTAAGGACAAACCAAAGAAGAGCCAGCGAACTCAGGCATGACCAAAAGCACCCCACCTTAGCTTCCCTAGCATTGGAGTACTGGATGTGTTGGTACTCCACTATCTGGTGTTAGTCGCGGGGGCTCTAAACTCAGTAGTACCCTTAAGACAAACTACTATGTGAAAATCTGATTCGGAAATCTGTGACAGCTTTGAAGTGCAGAAGTACCAATAGCTGAAATAAAGCTCAAAATGTCGGCGTATTGCATTAAAGGGAACCGATGAATTAGAGTCACTTCTAAGATGCCACAATTCTACCCTGACACGGTTAGCCTGAGGGTTCCTTGGTATTCGTCAATGAATTCCAGAAGGTGCTGATCCCTCAAACAACAACAACAACAACATCTCCTACTACTTCTACTACTACTACTACTATTGCTACAACTACTACTACTACTACTATTGCTACTACCACTACTACTACTATTGCTACTACTACTACTACTATTATACTACTACTACTACTATCAGTAAAACTCCCAGCCCAAAAGCATTCAAGAAACAGAGGGTTCCCAGCCCCCTGCATCACTGTCAAAATCTCTTTACCTAAAATCTCGTGGCCAAATGACATTACAAGATTTTCGCATAATACTCTGTACGTAGAACAGAAATAAAATACTAGTATATGGAATTCAGGAGTCTGTCACAACTATCCATTTGGTGAAAAAATGGTTAAAGGAAGAAATATAGGCAGAGGCCAACGGGAGAAGGCTGTGGTATCAGACCGCTGAGGGGTACTATCTATACTTTCACTGCCTTCTCCTCTCATAAACAAAATGAAACTAAAGTTCCCCAAATACGCACATCATTGCTGACTAATATGATCCGGTACGAATTCGGCTGAAACAAAATGGGTAATGAGGAAAACGAAAAAAGTCTCGTTTTTTTTCTGCTAGAAGGAGGTGTTAGTACAACCGATCTCGAAAGCAAGAGGATGTGATGTATTTGGCCAGGTTTATATACTCGTATTTGTCTATCTGTCTGCTTGCCAGTCTGTCTGCCTTTGTCTGCCTGCCTGGCTGTTAGCAAGACTATGGAAAAAAGGCAGCAGATTATCTTATTTATTTAGATTTTGAATTTGCCATTCCGTACAAGCCCTAACAATCTGGGGAACGTTATCGCTAGAAGCCAAGCAAGAAGGGTCAGTGGACAGTGACTAATTTTTCGCAGTTACCCACCCATTTTACTGCTTTTCTGTGAACAGAAAGCCCACACCGACTTAGTATGTGGCGTCAGAAAAAGGTGCGTTGGGAAGTCATGCGACCAGATCATCTCTGTCATTAGACTCTCAATTACGTTAGGATGAAGTATTTCTTTTTTGATAGCATTCAGTAAAAGGTCAGGGCTACAAGACAGGGATAAAGTTTCTGTCAGCCGTCATGTCCGACTGAGAGGTTCATCAATTTCGAAACACTGACGAACAAACAATAAACAGTAGGTCAAAAAGGTAGACTCCGTGGGAGAGAGTGCGTCAGTACATCGTGTCTACACGATTTTTTGTTTTTTTTTTTTTTTTTTTTTTTGTTACCACACTGCTGAACCACAGGTGTTTAGTGATAAAGGGGACTGGCGTTTGAACCAATTGTGAGGGCCAGTGTTGTTGGCGTCCCACTTCTTAAGCTGGTGGTTAGATTTTGCTGGATTTTCCCTCCATTGTTGTCCTCCTGCCTGTGATCTGTCGCCTTGTTCCTGCTCCATTCTCCAAAGGTATGCTATTTGGCTTTACTTATTCTGTACTCGTTTTACTCCTAACCCAGCCTAAAATTTCCATCTCTCCAACCTGAATCTTGAGTTGTAGCGAAAGATTAATGCTAGAAAATGTAAGTCACAAAAAAGTGCCATGGAAAGGGGAGCCGCAATTCTCCTTTTTCTGCCAATGACCCATGTGAGGCAAGCTGCAAAAGGACGAAAATCTGGGCCAAGTTGTGCCAGGAAAAAAAGAAAAAAAGAAAAAAGAAAATAGTAACACTGCATAATACAATGATAATGTAGGAACTCTGTCGACACCTGAGAGTTGTTTGTGGTTTGCAATAGAGGGAGAGGCGCACGGAAGAGACAGAAGACAGACAGACGCAGGGAAAGGAGGAAACGACAGGGGAGAAGAAGCGTGGCTATATTACCTCCGCCAAGGAGGTTATGTTTCTCACCCCTGCCCCAAGTTGGATTGTGAGAAAGATTACATGAAAACTACTGGACGGATTTCCACAGAAACTTGGCGGAATAATGGAGCCTTGGTCCAGAATATACGCCAGCAGATTGTGGGTGCAGATCCGGACAAAGGAGCAGATCCAGTTTATTTATTTATTTATTTATTTTTTTTCACTTTTAATTCTAACGATGCGAGATAGGGCGTTGACTAAGGTACATGCTCTACTGAGTGTCATTCTAGTTATGAGTATACTTGACTTCATAGCACATCATATTATATTTGTGCCCTAACTTTAATAGCACGTATTATGTATAACCAAGGTCCTTTGAGGAGTAGTGAACTAACACACACACACACACACACACACACACACACACACACACACACACACACACACACACACACACACACACACACACTGCAACCAAACACCCCTCACCCCTCTACCACCCTACACTCACACAGACACATCCACCCATCCACCAACATCCACACACACACACACACACACACACACACACATTGCAAATCCACTTGTATTGCATACACCCACTCACCCCTCTACCACCCCACACTCACACAGACACATCCACCACATCCACCAACATCCACACACACACACACACACACACACACACACACACACACACACACACACACACACACACACACACACACACACACACACACACACACACTCACACACACACACACACACACACACACACACACACACACACACACACACACACACAATGCAACCACTTCAAACCATATACCCCTCACCCCTCAAACACACAAACAATACACCCCCCATTCCCCCACCCACACACACACACACACACACACACACACACACACACACACACACACACACACACACACACACACACACTCACACACATATCCACTAACCCCCCCCCCCAAACACACTGCAACCATTTCAAACCACACACACCCCCACCCCTCCACCCCTCACACACACAAGCAATACATTTTAAACCAGTTCCCCAACCCACCACCACCAAACACACACTCACGACGACACAAACAATACAGCCTCCATTCCCCCACCCATCCACCCATACGCGCACACACACACACACACACACACACACACACATCACCCCCACCGCCCCCTCCCACACACACACACACACACACACACACACATACACAAGTACCATGACGGGCCTTTCTAATATGTGTGTGTGTCTGTGTGTGTGTGCTATGGTGTGGTGAGGTGGGGAGGTTGCCATGGTAACACAGACTCCCTGCACCTAAGCTAAGCTATGACCATGCGTGTTGCCCACTGAGTCTCGCACTTATGAAACATCTCTGTACTCATATTTAATGCCCATATTGCCGTTTTTTCATCACAGTTCCGTAGAACATACTCGAACCTAATTTAAAAAAAAATATGATTACTAAAATTTTCTGTGGCGAGAAATGATATGAAAAAGGTGTTTAGCGGTGGGGTGGGGTGGGTGTCTAGCGGTGCAGTGGTGAGACACATGCACTCACAGACACATATTTACACACACAAACACACACACACACACACACACACACACACACACACACACAGAATACTCTCTAATGGGAACTTTCTGGTGGGGGTAATGTATGTATGTAACTGTGATGGTGCAGGGGGAGAGTTGCCATGGTAACATACACAGGCACCTCCTTCACTCATTCAGGCAAAGACTTCCTTTGCAATTTATTTTTGGATAGGGCTGGATTAAGAGAGCTGTATGATCATGAGAGTTAATAGCGACAGCATTAACACTCTCAGAGTAGTATGGCTAACTCTCCAAACTGAATGCTATCGCCAAGCAGTTTGCCTGGAATATAATACTGCCAGAGTTGCCCCTGCCATGAAAGGACCCTAGTCCCATCTAGTGGTTGTAAAAGTAGCTGGACAAGTTTCTTGTCTTGGTAGGCGTCACTACTTTGCTGCTTTTGCTAGGTGGTCGCCGTACAATGGAAGGATGAGGGTGTGTGTGTGTTGCTGTTAGCATCAATTCCCCTGAGGTAGAGGTGTTGGATATTTGCTGTTTTTAGCCATTAAGGTGACTACATATAGGACACAAGGATATCGCACTGACTGACAGCCAGGAAGTATCATGTGGCCAAAATAAAATAAATACCTATAAGGCTACTAGACGTGATTCTGATGAGACAAGGGGGCTGTTAGTGTATGGGAGACGAGGAGGCCTTTTGGTAGTCCAGTGTTGCCGTTTTGTGTGGAAAATCGTCTGCTAATGTGGAAAAACAAATGAACGACGAGCATGGATGTGGGCAGGTATGTGGAAGTCATCTTCCACACTAGTGTGGAGTATGTATCCACACTAATTGTTTACGTTATTTTGTAGCCAGGAATAAGGGGGATTTTATGACATGATTGGGAGACATTAACATGTATTGTTATTCAGACCCTTCACAGTTAAAGTAACGAATATGTAGCGTTTGTCTTAATGCTGTCATTTAAAACAAGGAAATATGCACGTCGTGGAACAGTCTACCTCAACCCACCCGGTGATAAGTCATTAAAAAAAAAATAATAAGTTATTTACAAGACACATGCCAACCATTAGCTGTCCATAATTACTTTGTAATATTAAAGAAATACCGAAACAATGTTATTAATCGTGTACCATTGATATACTAGAAAACTTGGATGTGGATAAACTTATTTGTCTCTTGGCTTGGTTATCAATCAGCATTTGCTGACTTATTAACTTTTCTTCATCATTTAACGTCCTTACACTTGAATCATAATTGATCTTGACATCATTAATTACACCCTCTCTTCCAGTATTCACAGTATACAAATTCTTATGGTAGGTATACCAAGAATACAATCTCTGTCATCCTGGCCACTAAACGAGAACGTGTGGAATAATGACGTCACAACCAGTGTGCAATTCACGTCAGCTCTGCAGTACAGTTTGGGATCTGAATGTTAACTAATAAGTGCGAATCAGATTTCAGAGGGACAATGTGATGGGAAAAAAAATATTGTATGTAAATTATTTTGTCCTGAAGCACACACACACACTCACACACACACACGTACACTGTGGTGGTGTTCTTTCATTTTACCAAGACCAAGATAGTCTTCTTTTTGCTAGCTTATTTCCCGTAGTTCAGTGAATGAATTAAACTTACAACTCTACATCATGTCCATACTACTTCTCCGTGACTAGCACCATCCTAGTGCTAACCCCCTGTCACGACACACAGTTTAAGGAAGAGATTGCAATTTTACGCCAAGTTAGAGTGAGCAGGGTATTGTAGTGATGCTGCATCACACGTATATTTGTCCCTCCCGCACTCCACACGCAGTCCTTAGGTCATGTCTTCCACAGAACAGGCAAGGCATTGACAGCCAGCGTAACTAAATGGCAGGCCAGAGATGGAGTGAGAGGAAAAGGTATATACACAGAAAACAAGATAGAGATGATATTTGCAGATCCACCGAGTTGAAACCTTGGAACAAACTAAACAACCAAAAAGATCGGGAGTGGAGACTGGGTGAGAGAGGTCCTTATCCTTCAGTGGTGTGTCACAGGCTGATGATGATGATGATAATAGTGTTGTCGGAGATGAAGGTGATGATGATGATGATGAGAGTGATGCTGATGATGACAGTGATGTTGAAACTCCTGAAACCAACCTCACTGGACCGAGATTATGGTGAGTGTAATGATGATGAAGGAGTTGGGATAATGATGATGATGATGATGATGATCATGACGGTGATGGAACTTATGTAGTAACTCTTTAACAGGGTTGTGATGATTGCTGCGCTTGACGCTGTTGCTCCTGGCGATGATGATGATGATAATGACGTCTACGACAACGATGATGATGATGATAATGATGATAGTGATGCTGCTGATGATAGTGATGTTGAAACTCCTAAACCAACTAACTGGACCGAGATTATGGTGAGTGTAATGATGATGAAGCAGTTGGGATAATGATGATGATGGTGATGATGGTAATGATGCTGATGATTATATTACAGCCGGTACTGGCGATATCAGTGAGAATTTAACCTCTGTACAAACTAACAGAAATGGGATGAATATGATGATGATGATGATGATACTGATGATGTTGATAACTGTGATGTTGAAACTCCTGTACCAGTTAACTAAGCTGGGATTATTGTGATGATGGTGATGATTATGATGAAACCATATACTCGATGAAACAGCTGGGATAATGATAGTTATGATGATGATGATGACAGTGATGATGATGATGATGATGATGATGATGACGATGATGATGATGTGACTCCCGCACAAATACTACAATATGATTAGAAGGCAGTGATGTACATGATGATAAAGGTGATGACTCTGATATAACATCTGTTCTACATCTTTTACAGTGTTGGTATGACAATAACATGCTGCTGACGATGATAATGGGATAATTAAGGGACGACGAGGAAGATGATGCTGAGTTGATGATGATGATGATTACGACAACGAAGATGCAGACGACAACGACGATGATGACGACGACGACGATGATCTTCAAGCTCACTGCTGAGTCCACATCCTCCTTTCTGCTTCTTAACCTCAAATGTTTTGGTGACTGGGCATGTGTGTGTGTGTGCGTGTGTGTGTGTGTGTGTGTAGTGTGCTGTGTGTGTGTGTGTTGTGCGTGCGCCCGTGTGCACGTGTGTGTGCATATGCATGTGTGTGCATGCGTGTGTGTGTGTGTGTGTGTGTGTGTGTGTGTGTGCTTGCGTGCATGCTTATTTCTGTATGCACGAGTAAATCTTGGTTGATGAATTCATAGTTGGTTTACATGGCATAATTATTTCTACACATTCACTCTTTAATTTCAAGTTTAATTTTTAGGTCAAGAATATAGGACCTTTTACCCATAGAGTTACAGAGACACTTACGGCAATATTCTGAAAAGCTTATTACATCCCATAGATCACAGTTTTACAGGGTTTCCTAAGTAACTGATCACCGTCTTTTTATGTATCGTTAGGAAGTGGATGAATATGAGCAAGTCTGAAATAATACATATATATTGCCTTAACTTAAATGGAAGAATTAACCTCACAGAATTATGCTCTTTTAATTGGACACAACACATGATTTTCTACATTTTATCACAGTAGCTCTAGGACCGACCCTGACCGTCTGCTTCTCACTAACAATTCTCGGATGAAAGGTGTTGTACTCCTGTAGGTTTTAGAGATTATAGTGAAGCCAAGTCACGTTCTACCAGCCCCACACATTGTCACACACCATCACCCTATCACACCACACCATACCAAGTACCTCACCCTCCCACACCGTATCACACCACACCATACCATACCACCCTCCCACACCGTATCACACCACACCATACCATACCACCCTCCCACACCGTATCACACCACACCATACCAAACCACCCTCCCACACCGTATCACACCACACCAAACCAAACCACCCACCCACACCGAATCACACCACACCCTACTAGTCTCTTCCTGTACACTACACGCACACGTTTGAAATTACACTCCCACACCACACCACAACACCCACCCACACCTTAGCACACCACAAAAAATCATCCTCCCACACCACACCACACCACACCACACAAAATCACCCTCCCACACCTGGCACTCACACCACACATTACACCACCATCCCACACCACACCACACCACACAAAACTACCCTCCCACACCACACACCACACCACACAAAACCACCCTCCCACACCACACCAAACCACAAAAATCACTCCTCCCACACCACACCACACCAAATCACCCTCCCCACACCACACCACACATAACCACCCACTCCCACACCACACCACACAACTCCCCCCACCACACCACACCACATCACACCAAGGGGATTAACTAAAGGGGCCTGACGCTCCCGCATCTAGTAATTCTATTTGAGCTTGTTTCCAGGGTAACTCCCACACACACACACCTCAGGTCACGTCTTTCACAGAAGAGATAACAGAAGGAGAGCAGAGCGTAACAGAACAGCAAGCACAGAGATGGAGTGAGGAAGAAGAGGTACACAGAGAACAAGATGGAAGGAGATCATATGATGCAGATCTACTGAGCAAGGACGGAACAAGCTAACATATCAATGGGATCAGGAGTGGGAGAAAGGTGAGAGGGTCCTTATCATGCAGATGGTGTGTCACAGGCTGATGGTGATGATATTGATGGTGATGATGATGTTGATGCTGATGGTGATGATGGTTTAACATCTCGAACGTGTGAGGTTACAAATGGCACAGTGAGGCTGCATAGCCAGGAAAACGGAGAATGTGAGTGCATTTAAGTATTTATGTAATATGATGAATAAGTGATGGAAGAATTAGAGGATGAAGTGACTGGAATGATACGTCATGTAAGAAGGATTTGCTTGTTCTCTAAAAAGTAGTGATTAGCAAGAGGGAAACTGAGGGGATGAAATTATGAAAAAAAAGGGCACTGCCTGGGTTGTGATTCCCACTTTTAAAGTATGGAAGTGAAGCTTGGATCTTGTTGAAAGGACACAAGTCAAAGATTGGAGAGCAGTGGAAATGAACTGCTTGAGAGGAACATGTGGCGTTTCATAGAGAGACAGACAGACAAAAATGGGCAGGTGAAGGAGCGTTGTGATGCTGAGTGATGGATGAGGAGTGGAAAGCGTTAAAGAGAAATACTTTCGAGATGGTTTGGTCATGTGGAGAGGATGGCGAATAAGGAAGAATGACTAGAAGAGTGCATATGAGTTAGCTGAAAAGGGATACCAAACGGGGATAGGGAGACCGATGATGAGATGGAGGAGATCGAGTAGAAATATACGAGTGGAGATACATGAGCTAAATGGTAGACGACAGTACATCATGGAAGGCGATTTGCTTGCGGGGCCACCCCTTACGGGATTAAGGCGTCTGGCTATAAATAAACAGTCATAGATATAGATAGATAGATAGTGTAATGATGATGATGCATACTGATGCTGATGATGATGGTGGATGGGATACGGAGTGATGAGGAGGAGGAGGAGGAGAGTGGTAAAGATAATGAGAATGAGGGTGTAGATAATGATGATAATGATGGTGGTCGCACTGAAGACGACAACTACGATGATGGTGATGATTATGATGATGATGATATTGACGATGATTTTTGTCGGCAGATGGAAGGACGAAACAGCAGGAACTCTACCATCGGTCCAAGCATCCACGATTCCACATCCACCCATCCGTCCAAGCATCCACGATTCCACATCCACCCATCCGTCCAAGCATCCACGATTCCACATCCACCCATCCGTCCATCCATCCATCCATCCATCCATCCCTCTCTCTTGATGTTAAAGCTAAGTTTATTTAACTTAAGTAGTACTAGTTGCTTCTTCATAAGCTTTCCAGCTGTCTGAACAGATCTGCGGTAGCTTTAAAAACTTCTAAAAATAACTCTGTTCTGGTGCTCAGTTTGGTACTTCAATTTTTTTTTTTTAAATCAGCATAATTGACGCCGCAAATATTGAGTATTAAGTCCCTCAAGTAACTCCTATTATTTTTTTACTAGGTTTCTAATGATGTTCATAGATCCGTTGTTGCTTTAATATTTTCCTAAACAACACTAGTCTTGAAATGCGCTGTTCTCTGCCACCCTATTATACCATGTCATATAGTGTTCTCGCTCACTTTTCTTTTGTTCCTGCTCGCTCGCTTGAACGGGCAGTAAATCACTGAAGAAAAGGTGGTATAAAGCCTCCCTAAGCCGCCACAGTATTATAATCCTTGGTATGCAGTTCGCTCCTTGTGACCCTGTAACTTGTGTACCCGGGAGCGCTTACAAAATAACTTGAAATAATTTTCCTTTCGTAACTATACTCGTTTCACTCTCAACTTGGCCTGAGTTGTTGTTGTTGCTGTTGCTGTTACACCTTAGGCTCCTCTGGATGTGAACCCAGTGCTATGTTGAAGGACTGTCTGTGTTGTGGTGAGTGTGGTGCAGGAAGTGAGAGAGTGTGCTGTGGTGTGGGGGTGCAGCACTTTGCTGTATGAGCACAGGGGATTGTATGCATGTGTTATATTTTGTGTTAGGGTATTAGTAGCAGGGAAGGTTGGTGTACTTAGGTGTCTCTTGGTTCGGTAGTGTCTGAAGGGTGTATGGCTGGTGGTGGCACATGAAGGATGCTGTTATGGCTGAAAGTTTTGGAAGACTAAGGTGTCTATTTGTTTATGTACATGTGTTTGGTATAGAAAGTTTTGGCTATGGCTGGGGTGTTTGTGTGTTTATGTATGTGTTTGGTATAGAAAGTTTTGGCTGGCGGGGGTGTCTGTGTGTTTATGTATGTGTTTGGTATAGAAAGTTTTGGCTGGCTGGGGTGTTTGTGTGTTTATGTATGTGTTTGGTATAGAAAGTTTTGGCTGGCTGGGGTGTTTGTGTGTTTATGTATGTGTCTGGGAAGTGTAGAGTTGGGTGGAGGAGAGATGTTGCAAAGATAATCTGTGTAGCGTTGGGAGATTGTTCGATTTTGTTTCTTTATGGATAGGATGATGCAACATAAGGTTACAATGGTGGGACGGATCTTGAGCTGAAGTGATGAACTGTGTGCCTCTCATATTCACTTGGTCTCTGACTAAAATTAGTTATGTTTCTTGGTGTAGGCTGTCAATACTTGTGGTCTTAGTGTCTTCTGTTATCAAGGTATTGTCTTTCTGTTCTTTCAAGCTTCTTCTGTGTTTGTATTGGGTAAGATCAGGGCTCAGGCTTGTGCGACAGTAAATCACGGTTGTTTTAATGATTTACTTATAAGTGGAGGATGGACTTGGGATGTATATAAGGAGAGAAGGTGTGTGTGAATTAGGGGAGTGAAGTGCATAATAACAGGGGGACATGGTGGCATAGAGGAGATCTTGTTTGTGGCCACCTCTTACGGGATTAAGTCGTCTGGCTATAGATAGATGGATAGACAGATAAGCTTATAAATAGTTTCCATACGGTTTGCCGAGTAGTAGCGATAGTTATCAGCTAGAATATGATACTAGTCACAAATGAGTGCTGTGGAAAGGATGTAGAATTGTATATTATTGGCTGTTTCTGCTACTGATCTGCGTGACATTCTCGTATGCTTTAAATGGAAACTTCTGTGTCAAGTTAAAGTGAAAGGCGTGTATGTTTGTGTAGAAGGAACGAGGAGACAAGGAGGGTATTCTGTGGCCTGTTTTCTTTGTGCTTCTCCCTGCAAGACACAATAAAATAGTTATGACGGGGGCATTGATGGCAAGTTTGTGAGTCAGCAATATACTTACGGCCTCTCATTATACATGGTGGTCCATATATTACGCCACCCAGTTCTGTGTGTGTTGCGGGCACGGCTCAGTGAACATTACCAGTGTCTATATCCTGCATCATTATCTACTTCCCATAACCCTCTTCAGGCTTAGTTTTAGTAATATAGGCTTTAATTTAGCTCCGTTGATTGCATGTAATATGGAGAATTCCCTTAACCCTTCTTATGTTCAGCTTCATATTATTGTATTGTATAATCTTTTATTTATATCCACTGATCACACGGCTGAGTAATAATTTGGTGAAGCAATCAGAATGTCTTAGCTCATCACAAAAGCCGTCCCCACAACACACAAGACTGGAGAGCGCAATATACTTATCACCTATATTAAGTCAAAGCCAGAGTTAAAAAGATAAGGAAACAAGACAGAAAATTTAAGTTTTCATTATTAATGCTTCAGTATAGAATACATTAGTAGAGACAGCAATATAAGACATGCATTCAAAAGTAGCATTTGTCCACAGAACATCCTGGAGGGGAGCGACCCGACTTGCAAGGCAGATCACACCATCACCGTCAGGCTTCTCACGGCAGGGCAGACCAAACTTCAGCAGGGTATGACCAGTGTGGCAAGGAAGCAGCGTCAAAGGCAGCAGACTCCAGCACGACCTGTGGACCAGATGTGTATTAGTTCAAGTCAGTGTTAGCTTTAGTTATTTAATCTTACATTGCAGAAACTTCATCTTGACGTTATTCCTTATAGTATCTTTTTCTTAAGATTATTTCTACGTATGTTATTAGTGTATCTTAATGTGTAATATGCAAAACAGGCAAGAAAGAGGTGCTAGGGAGTCTCATGCAACGGGAATGTGTACCTTATATCCACACTAAACCAAGTGAATAAGTCTATCATTTAGGGACCCAAGGCTAGATGAGCTTAGTTATAGCGATGTATTTTATATCAGGAAAGAGGTAACTTATGCTAGTCTTCACTCAGTTCAAGTCTCTGAAGCCTATGTGAGCCTCAGTTGTTCGCTACAGACCTGAGTCTATTAATTACTTAGTGAAAACGTGAGCCATAATTCAACAGGTAATTATTAAGTCATTACGTTCGGATGTACGAGTAATTGTAACCAATAAAATTTATGTTACGAGTTCTGAGTATGTTATTGACCCCCATGTACGACAAAATGGTGTCTTTGAATACCTGACTTTCTGGATTTATCGAGAAAAGGTCAGATTGGCTAGATTTTACGAAAACATGAAAAGTTATAGATTTATCAATAATAATCAAAATGACTAAATATACTAAAGTCAAGACAAAGATGGACTGATAGAATATACGGGGCAAAACTGATGGGTCTCGGAAAAATAAAACACCCCAAAATAAATCCTGGGACACTGCATAATACCATGAGAACACTATACCTGCCTCGACAGAGAGGAGCCAGACCAGAGTGACAGGTCAAGGAATCTGTTTACATCAGACAAAGAACTAAGCTGCCAGGCCAGCTGTTTCACTGTCATAACCTCTGAACAGACAAGTCATCGCCACCCTTACCCACACCCACACAGCTGCATCGTTGACTATGGTCGACACTGATTCGGATATCATGTGTCGTAAGGGGAGATCAAAATATTTTAGTTCCTCCTAAAATTTCCGACTCGACCATTTTCTATGATTAATAAAGGGGTAACTAGGATAAATTTATTGTTATTAAAAGCCTCTCCTCGGGTTCCTACGCTACTGAGGGTGCAATGAATGTTACTCTGTGGTGTATTCCATTTATTAGATTGCAATAAAATCAGTTACACACTCGTAGACTTCGTTTTAATCACCCATTGTTGCTGTTGCTCCTGCTGTTCTTGTGGTCGTAGGTTGGTCTGTACGTGATCCCAGTGGACTGCAGGCTGAAGTTTCCCTTTCTTGAAGTCCACCGTCCTCCTGTAGGGAGATAGGGGGCGTTTAAGGACGGTTATGTGACCTGGCAGCTGCACCGCCTGTTGTGGTGTGCTGGGGTGTGTTGTGATGCATGTAGCCTATTGTGTGTGTGGTGATATGGTGTGCTGTGCTAAGACAAAAACTACCCATTAAATAAATATAAACAGTAAAAAATACGTCAGTTATTGATCCAAACTTCCGTTGTACGTCTGGCAAACCAATCTTTCAGGCACTTGATCGTACAGCATACATAACGCAATAACTTTACCAAATTATCAAAATCCCTCTAAAAACATTAATTTATCGCTAGTGTGATACCATATAGTGGAAAATCTGGTGGAATTACAAGCAAATTAAGGAGAATAGACTGGAAAATCCTCCGAATTGAGGTCAGGGTGGAGTCGGGGCAAGTGTGGCAGCGAGAAAGACATCAGTAATCAGTTGCAGCCAGACCTTCGAGGTGTGAGGTCTGGTGTACAGCTCTACTCTGCCAAATTCACTGGCTCTCTCCTGTTTCGCTGTCTGTCTCTATCTCTATCGCTGTCTATCTCCATTTCTATTAATGTCTGTCTCTCATACACGCACACATATCAGGTACACAGTTTTACGCCATACCATCGTCATTTACACCATTGACATAATTATATACTGTATCATTCTTTAACATATGCACCTCCCAACCTCTCTCCCTCACACACACACACACACACACACACACACACACACACACACGCACAAAAACAACATACACTATACCTCCATCCGTTGAGTGAGATGGTATGCGTGACGAGGACAAGGCCCTCCAAACAGGCTACTTCTTCCCCACTGGATGTGTTCCTAGACCGCATACCTCCCTGGGTGATGAGAGTGGTGGTGTTGATGGTTGTATTGTGGTTCAGGCCCTGGTGCTGTTGGGGATAAAGATCATGTGAAATTCCATCGACACTATAAACATAACACATCTATACCATGACTACACACACACACACACACACCAAGCACCCACAAACACCCTCACTGTTAGACCACGTTCACTCACTCTACTTAATAAAATACCCTGATGTTGACTAGAATAGGAGCTGTCCCGACCATGACAGGGTTAATGGTACCAGTATTAAACTATCAGGCTCCTAGAACTCTATCCAAGCTCTAGAAAAAAGTCTGAGTTAGCTAGAATAAATGAAAGAAGGCCCAGCACAATAGGAATGCTTGTATGAAATATCTGACAGTACTATCTCCCTAAAAATGTTTCAAAATAATCTATATATTAAAATCACACTTTATGACAGTACGGGAAGAAATATGCTCTAGAAGAATGCTCTAGAAGTATCACTAGAAATATGCTCTTTTGGCCTAGTTTTATACAGAGTTAGGAATGGAGATCGAGAGTAAAACAGTACCGAGATAACGATCCAAATATGAGGCTTCGAAGAATAAGGTGAAACGAAGCTTACTAACTTTATCTGTTTAACTTAGTATCAGTAATTTGGTAGGGCATATTCAACAGCAAAGAATATAGAAAGAAGAGTCGAGCTTGGGAATTAACATACGTATGGAAAAGTGTACAGGATGGAGTTCGACTCGTAACACTGGTTTCAAGGCAATATATGATCCCATTGTTTAACCTAGGATATGATTTGCGCGAGATCTAAGTCAGCTGTATTAATTCTACGAAAAAATATAGGAATATAGCACTAGAAGTGGTAATAATAGCTTAAACTGACCTTAAAATGGCGGAAAACAACCGCAGGTAGGGCTCGGGAGGAGGGTGTGGTTCTGGTGGCGGTGCGGTGAACTAACCAAGCTGATGACGTTATGGCTGCGACCACTTCCTCTCATTTGAACCCCAGACGCCCTACAGGACGGATCTTCTGGCTCCGCCTGCCCAGCTGATGACTTTGGCGATTTTTCCTCTCCATTTCAGGTCTGTTAAGGGAATTTAAAAGTGTATTATTTCAAACGTGACTTATTTTCCAAGTTTTTGGTGGCTTTCGGCGGAAAAGAAGCTCGAATTTAATTCATATTATTTTTTTTTTTTTTTAAGAAATAGCCAGATATTCTTAGGAATTTTACCGGTCTTTGCAATATGTCTACCTGTGAGGTGAAGAAAGCCGGCAGACTGTACTTTCAACTTAGTGAAATATCAATGCTGCCAACACCAAGACTCTTGTCCTCATTACTGCCTGCTCTCTGCCTAATTCATTTTTAATATACATATTTTTACAGTAAGAATTTTTCCTACTCTGCCACAAACAGTAAGACTGGCAATAGGCCACGTATGTTGGTGCCTAATCGTGACTAAATCCTCCCGAAAACCCCAGTGAACCGATGACGAATTATCCGATTTTATTCCTCTCATCTGAAGACAACCGCATTTACCATATTTTTACGAATTAAAAAGAATTATGGGTATTTTTCTGTAACTAGGGATGTTTTCAAAATGTGGGGATTATTTTTCAAACTGGAGAGGTTAGACACAGCCTTCATTAATCCTTTAACTACGAGATCCCTGAAGCTGAATAAAACCGTCTGGTGGTTGCCTGATATCAGACTGGAAGGGTTTATTACAGGATCAATTTCTGCCACTGATGTGCCTTCAACAATGCAATTAACTCCTTCAATATAGCGTATTTTGCCTATTATTCTCGCTATTTAAATCCGCTTAGAAAATTTCTGATATAGTGGGGTTTGATGTAGCCTTCACCACTTCACTATTACAAGTCCTATGTTGGAAAAAATAGTCTGAAGGCAGCATGAACCAAACGAAAAAAGTCACTGAATCGAGGTTAACTGATTTATGGTTAGTGTAAGATGTTAGTTCTCACGTTCTGGCCCACATTTTCGTTCTTTTACAGCCAATTTTACCAAGCTCAGTGGCAAAATAGAAAATGCTCTGACTAAATAAGTCTTAGTAAGATAAATGACTTATTCATACTTCGCCTCAATCTTCGTCCCCACAAATTAGCTAAACTCTGCATTTTTTTCCAGGCAGTACTTCGCTCGCTGGCACGATGTTCAGCAGCAGTGAGGAGTGAATATCAAGCAAGAATTAACACCTTCAGTACGAGAAATGCATGTATGAACCACTGAACTGATTGCTGAAGTTACGAGTGTCCTGCAGCCCACCATCCTTTTGGTACTATCAGTGCCACCACATGGTGTCCCTCTCCAGCACCAAAATGGATGGATGGAGGCTGCTTTTAATCCCTTCTGTTGGACACCCTTCTTGATCTGAATTAATCCGTCAGAGGCAGCCAGAATACAATTATACAGGCGTCATCGTACTGAAGGATCAACACAGCAGCTTCAGCAACAGGTATATGCAATAATTTTGTAAACTGCTATTGTATTTGCTTATAATTTTGCGATAATCGTTGTTCCAAGTGAGCATTTATAATTATATGAACAAACGAGTAAACTCTTGATTGCACTACTTAATCCTTTACATGCACCTATTAATAATCTCTTATAATAATATGCCCTAACCTTTTATACTTATATGGCCTAATTTTTTACCCACAGGTTGCCTCGCTGGTGTGTAGTGACGGTAGGGTGGAGGGCAGGCTGGGGTGGGGGTGGGGGGTAGCCAGGAGCAGGGAGGGTCATGGGGCAAGCTTAGGTGGGTTAGGCAGCAGAGTTTTGGTTATCAAGGGTGGCTTTATAGGCTAGGTGAAGTTAGGAGTGAGGTCATAGGTCATCTGTTTAGCTTACTTGGTTGGTGTTGGTTGTATGGTTGTCCGGACGGTCATGTCTGTGATTGTTCATGTTGTTGAGACACAACAGGCTGTCGGAGCGGCGATACACAACATCGAAGGAGCGACAGCATCTGCAGCAGCAGCATCGTCGTCGTCGTGGTCGTCGCCAGCAGCAGCAGCAGCTACTTCAGCAACAAGACAGGTAACTGGATATTTCTGAAATATAACTGAAATTAGCCAAAGGTAACACATACCAAAATATTTTTCAATAATGACTGAATATCTGGAGAGTAAAGACCTGGACACCTAATATACATGTCCAGATATGGTGCAGTCCTCAACAAGTGTGGCTTTACTGGGCTAGTTATGAAGACAGCACTTAAAGCAGATTAGGTTTTGATAATTAAGTGGTTCTGTTATGACAGGCGAGCACAGAGGAGTGGAGATGCAGCGTGGACCACCCGCTTCCCTGGACCCGATGTGCTGAGCGATTAAGGACGGATGAGGGGGCGAGGACCGACAAGGACGCAAGAGGGGTGGGCGAGGACGAGAAAAGACGGATGTGGGTGGGGGAGAACGCGAGAGGACGGATGTGGGTGGGCGAGGACGCTAGAGGACGGATGAGGGTGGGCGAGAACGCGAGAGGACGGATGAGGGTGGGCGAGGACGAAGAGGGAAGCAAGGAAGAAACCAAGCCTAGGCATTACTTCAACGGGATGCTGGTAAGTAAGCTGTTAGCAACCCTTTCATTTTGGCCCTATTCTCGTCAGCCTCAGCAGTTTTTAGAGTTTACCCTAATCTGACATTTCAGACTCAATGTGGTCGGTTGATGGCTAAGTGCGCCCAAACTGGGAGATTCTGTTTTATAATTTATACTCATTCCTGTTTTGTAACTTAGAATTAGTTGGAGGACACAAGTCAAGAGTGAGAGCAGTGGAAATGAGTTGTTTAAGAGGAGCCTGTGGAGTCACATGGAGAGACAGGCTAACAAATGAGGAAGTGAAGGAGCGTTGTGGTGTGGATGTGTATGTGATAGGAAGCGTTAGGAGGAACACACTGAGGTGGTTTGGCCATGTGGAGAGGATTGAGGGTGAGAGACTGCCGAGGCGAGTGGCTGTGCGTGGTGGAGGGGGGCAGAGGAAGGGGAAGGCCAAGTATGAGATGGAGGGATGGAGTGGAGAGGTATATGAGAGAGGGGGGTGTGAGTTGGGACCAGGGCAGTGAAATAGCGGGGGACACGGCGACGTGGAGGCGCTATGTTTGTGGCCACCCTGTACGGGATTGAGAGGGTCTGGCAATAGACAGATAGATAGATTTTGATGCAACAAGGACATATAGGTCAAGTTGCGGGAGTGGCCCAGTTCTGTCGGGTGAAAACAGACTATACTAACTCTACTTACTATGTTACTTTTAGATAAGGAACATTATATTCTGATAAATTACCTAGGCATGCTATGTATATATATAAGACAAAGTATAGGGAACTCTTAAGGTGCAATAATCATGCAAAATCGTTAACAGGCATAAAAAACTCTAAGCTCACGAGAATGTCCATGTATGCTGTCACTGAAATAAACTGAAATAATACAAATGATAAAGAATTATAACTGAGAATTGTCGCTGTCACCATGTTAATCTTCCACAGTGATGCTGACGACGCACCTACGACGTCGGAGAGAGGGAGGGCCTCGGCGACGGGCGTGGGGAAGTGTGTCGGCGTAAGGTTGTTGTGTCGGCGTGGTGGCTTGTGTCGGCGTGGTGGCTTGTGTCGGCGTGGTGGCATGTGTCGGCGTGGTGGCTCGTGTCGGCGTGGTGGGGTCGTTGTTTCGGAGTGAGACCTGTGGCCTCGTCGTCAGGTCGTTGTGTCGGGGTAGGCGTGGGACTTCCAGCGTGTGTAGAACTTCGGCAAATACGTCGACATCAGCTGGAGTGGTAAGAAATCACACTGTATTCTGTCTTGAGCTTCAGTTTAATAAAACTACTTGTTTATACTTTCAACTTGAGGTACTAAACACTAGGCAAAATTAGTGAAGAAAAAATACGAGCAACTACCATAAATTATCATAAATTCACTTTTATGGAGACATGTTTTCAAATGTTATGTTTGCAGATGCGTAAGCGAAAGACCTGTACAATTTTTCATAAAACTAAGGGCATTGCATAAAAACGTAAGGGCACTCCCATGAAGGAATGACTTATTTTACTGAAATAAAGTAACTTACGGGAAGAAATGATATGGCAATGTTAATGTTCCACAGGGACAGAGGCGGTGCACCTACGACGTCGGAGGGATGAGGCGTGAGCTGTGGTGCAGGAGTGGTCTATGGCGTGGGCATTGTCTATGGCCTGGGTGTGAGCTGCGACGTGTGCGTAAGCTTCCTATGCTACAATGGTATGATTTGATGTTCTGCACTAAATTAACTTCTGACCTAGGAATATCTTAAAATATCTGCATGTGTAACTAAAACATCCATGTGCATACAAACACCTTAAGCGAACTGCTGCTGAGGCTAAGTTCATCTTGCAGGGGTGAGGAGCTGCCGAGACAGAGCTGTGATGTCGCCAGGATTAGATGAGGGAGGAAGATGAAGCGTTAGCATGGGGAACTGTGGAAGCTGTAAAGGGTAAGATTTATTTTAAGATATATTTGAATCCAATGACATATCTTGGTCAAAAATGTATTTGCATGAGTGGAAAATAGTTGTGTATACAGATTACTTACAGGGAGATCTGTTGCTAAGAAAACGTTCAGCTTTCAGGCTGATATTGACCTGTTGTGGTACAGAGCAGCAGGGACTGAGACTTGGTATTAGATGTGGTGGTGGTGGTTGTGTCAGGCCAGTGGAGGAAGCGTCGTCTGGGCCTGTAGTGGGAGCGTCGTCGGGACCTGTGCGTGTCGTCGCCGGGATCAGTGGGAGCATCGCCATGGTTTGTGGAAGCTGTTGGATTGATGACACCTGTAGTGGTGATATGTTTTGGTGTTGACAGAGGTATTCTTGTTGGCCAACAAACCTTATAGTGCCTGTTTAGTGACTGACTTTGCATTTCTCACCTTAACATTGTCTTAATACCAGTACGCTAACAAACAACTCATTTGATGTTAGTGACAAACATGACTGCCTCTTCTTTACCGATTTGCTTAACAATGTGTTTTTATTATTCCTAGTAATCGTCCGGACCTCCTTTCCCACTCTAGGGCAGGGTGAAGAGTAGCAATGTACAGACAGCCCGAGTTTGCCCTATGCAATGGGCCACACTTCTATTCGCTCACCATTCAAGACCCCGGAATCCTGGTTCTATCTGATTCCTAGTAATACTTTGAAAAAATATTGACCATTAGTCATAACATGAAGAGGTTATGAAATCAAAACCAACAAGAATACGACTCTTATTTCGTATACTGTACAATAATACAGTACATGTTAAATAAAAAAAAATGATTGTTTATATAACAATTTGTGTAATAGCTTATCGAACTAGATATAGAGCCTATCTATTCACAGACACAAGTTTTGCAGGGAGTGACGTGCGGGGAGCAGGGTACACTACACTCAAGATGTCCAGAGCAGAGAAACTAGTGCAAGAAAACAAGGCAGAGATGAGTAACGCAACAGCAGCGCAAGATAATGGCGAAATAATCGTATCTCATACAGTAAGCCTACAAAGTCCAAATTGATTTATATGGATATATTTGATAAAATAACCGTATATTCAGCGATGACATACAATAACGAATACTCATGGTTATACTTTAAAACCCTGCTAATTTAATATGGCATTTACAGGAGTGGAATCATGCATCTTTATGGCCTGCCTTGTACCATACTCATCGATGCTTAGCTGGATTACCCTTCCTAGGATGAACAGCCTACCCTACAATACTCACTTCATTCTCCGGTAATGTATGAGGATGCTGAACCTCAAATTATTTCAGTTGATTTTACACCAGTCAATCGTTAGTCAGGACATAGTAGTTTTTCACGACTCAGGCTCCAAACACTGTGCCTTCAGTTAAACATATCCAGGCCTTGGTCAGCCCTTAGTGTTCATCATTTTTGTCATAGGAGGTGTGTTATTTTGAGAGAGCCAAGGCTGTGAACAAGCCACAATTTTTCTTTTTAATTTCTAAAGCATAATAGCATGTATATCTTCGCAGTAGCGATGTTGAATACAAAGATAATGTTGCATGGAGGCTGATCACATTTAAAGTACATGTTTCATAATCGAGTAATGCTGCGAACTTGCTAACACCCTTCCTGTCTCTCTGATCCGCCCGTCCAGTCAGTGCTGGCCTGGAGTCCCATTTCACAACTGAGCTTTTATCAATTTCATATGCCCTATTTTTTGCACACTTGTCCAAACATCTCACTGCATTCACAACCAGTCACAAACTCACACTAGCCCAGACACCACGGTTACTACCGTCACTTTTTCATCCTTTCAGTACCTTCAACCAGTCCATTATCACTGGGCAACACCTTACTCAGTTTACAGTATTCTAGCGAGTGTTTCCCACTCTACCCAGTACACACCTTCATCACTTAAAACACTAACTGCCCACCCTTTAACAGTACACCCTAAGTTATTTAGTCCACACCCTCCATCACTCCAAACCCTTGCTGATTAAGTTCACAGCCCGACTGGACCCCGTCAGTCCAGTCCCTACTGGCCCAGTCAGACCATAGCCCTAATGACCCAGTCAGACCATAGCCCTACTGACCCAGTCAGACCATAGCCCTACTGACCCAGTCAGACCAAAGCCCTACTGACCCAGTCAGACCATAGCCCTACTGTCCCAGTCAGACCAAAGCCCTACTGTCCCAGTCAGCCAACAACCCGACTGACAGTCAGACCATAGCCCTACTGACCCAGTCAGTCCAGAACCCTACTGACCCAGTCAGACCATAGCCCTACTGACCAGTCCAGACCAGCCCGACTGACCCAGTCAGACCATAGCCCTACTGACCCAGTCAGACCATAGCCCTACTGACCCAGTCAGACCATAGCCCTACTGACCCAGTCAGACCATAGCCCTACTGACCCAGTCAGACCACAGCCCGACTGGCCCAGTCAGACCACAGCCCGACTGGCCCAGTCAGACCACAGCCCGACTGGCCCAGTCAGACCACAGCCCGACTGGCCCAGTCAGACCACAGCCCGACTGGCCCAGTCAGACCACAGCCCGACTGGCCCAGTCAGACCACAGCCCGACTGGCCCAGTCAGACCACAGCCCGACTGGCCCAGTCAGACCACAGCCCGACTGGCCCAGTCAGACAACATCCCGACTGGCCCAGGCAGACCACAGCCCGACTGGCCCAGTCGGTCAACAGCCCGACTGGCCCAGTCAGACCACAGCCCGACTGGCCCAGTCAGTCTACAACCCGACTGGCCCAGTCAGTCAACCGCCCGACTGGCCCAGTCATTCGACAACCCGACTGGCCCAGTCAGTCGCCAGCCCGACTGGCCCAGTCAGTCCACAGCCCGACTGGCCCAGTCAGTCCACACCCCGACTGGCCCAGTCAGTCCACAGCCCGACTGGCCCAGTCAGTCTACAACCCGACTGGCCCAGTCAGTCTACAACCCGACTGGCCCAGTCAGTCTACAACCCGACTGGCCCAGTCAGTCTACAACCCGACTGGCCCAGTCAGTCGACAACCCGACTGGCCCAGTCAGTCCACACCCCGACTGGCCCAGTCAGTCTACAACCCGACTGGCCCAGTCAGTCTACAACCCGACTGGCCCAGTCAGTCTACAACCCGACTGGCCCAGTCAGTCTACAACCCGACTGGCCCAGTCAGTCTACAACCCGACTGGCCCAGTCAGTCTACAACCCGACTGGCCCAGTCAGTCTACAACCCGACTGGCCCAGTCTGTCTACAACCCGACTGGCCCAGTCAGTCTACAACCCGACTGGCCCAGTCAGTCTACAACCCGACTGGCCCAGTCAGTCTACAACCCGACTGGCCCAGTCAGTCTACAACCCGACTGGCCCAGTCAGTCTACAACCCGACTGGCCCAGTCAGTCTACAACCCGACTGGCCCAGTCAGTCTACAACCCGACTGGCCCAGTCAGTCTACAACCCGACTGGCCCAGTCAGTCTACAACCCGACTGGCCCAGTCAGTCTACAACCCGACTGGCCCAGTCAGTCTACAACCCGACTGGCCCAGTCAGTCTACAACCCGACTGGCCCAGTCAGTCTACAACACGACTGGCCCTGTCGGTCTACAACCCGACTGGCCCAGTCAGTCTACAACCCGACTGGCCCAGTCAGTCTACAACCCGACTGGCCCAGTCAGTCTACAACCCGACTGGCCCAGTCAGTCTACAACCCGACTGGCCCAGTCAGTCTACAACCCGACTGGCCCAGTCAGTCTACAACCCGACTGGCCCAGTCAGTCGACAGCCCGCCTGGCCCAGTCAGTCTACAACCCGACTGGCACAGTCAGTCTACAACCCGACTGGCCCAGTCAGTCAACAACCCTACTAACCCAGTCAGGCCAAAGCCCTACTGTCCCAGTCAGTCCACAGCCCTACTGGCCCAGTCAGTCTACAACCCGACTGAGTCAGGCCATAGCCCTACTGACCCAGTCAGTCCACAACCCTACTGGCCCAGTCGGCCCACATCCCTACTGACTCAGTCGGCCCACATCCCTACTGACTCAGTCAGTCCACTACATATTCAGTCTATCACATGTTTTAATTCGTTCACTCACACCAGTCAGCCCACGTCATCAGTCCACGTCATCAGTAATTTCGTCATTAGTCAGTCCATGTCATTAGTCAGTCCGTGTCAGTTCCTGTCAATTCCAACACTCAACGTGCTTGTCATTCCACACCCACAGCCACTCAGTGTCACACCCAGTCACTGTGTCACACCCAGTCACTGTGTCACACCCAGTCACTGTGTCACACCCAGTCACTGTGTCACACCCAGTCACTGTCACACCCAGAGTCACTGTGTCACACCCACAGCCACTGTGTCACACCCACAGCCACTCACACCCACACCCACTGTGTCACATCCACACCCACTGTCATATCCACAGCCACTGTGTCGCACCCATAGCCACTGTCACACTCATAACCACTGTCACATCCATAGCCACTCAGTGTCACACCCACAGCCACTCAGTGTCACCCACAGCCACTCAGTGTCACACCCATAGCCACTCAGTGCCACACCCATAGCCACTCAGTGTCACACCGACAGCCACTCAGTGTCACACCAGTGGCCACTCAGTGTCACACCCATAGCCACTCAGTGTCACACCCACAACCACTCAGTGTCACACTCATGACCACTGTCACACCCATGGCAACTGTGTCACAACCACAGCCACTCTGTGTCACCCACAGCCACTCTGTCACCCACAGCCACTCTGTGTCACCCACAGCCACTCTGTGTCACCCACAGCCACTCTGTGTCACCCACAGCCACTCTGTGTCACCCACAGCCACTCTGTGTCACCCACAGCCACTCTGTGTCACCCACAGCCACTCTGTGTCACCCACAGCCACTCAGTGTCACACCCACAGCCACTCAGTGTCACACCCACAACCACTCAGTGTCACACCCACAACCACTCAGTGTCACACCCACAACCACTCAGTGTCACACCCACAACCACTCAGTGTCACACCCATGGCCACTGTCACACCCATAGATACTGTCACACCCATAGATACTGTGTCACACCCAAAGCCACTGTGTCACACCCATGGTCACTCAGTCACACACATGGCCACTCAGTGTCACACCCACAGCCACTGTCACATCCACATCCAATGTCACCCACAGCCACTGTGTCACACCCATAACCACAGTGTTACTCCCACAGCCACTGTGTTACTCCCACAGCCACTGTGTTACTCCCACAGCCACTGTGTTACTCCCACAGCCACTGTGTTACTCCCAAAGCCACTGTGTTACACCCACAGCCACTCAGCGCCACACCCAAAGCAACTCAGTACCACACCCGCAGCCACTCACCATCACACCCGCAGCCACTCACCATCACACCCGCAGCCACTCACCATCACACCCGCAGCCACTCACCATCACACCCACAGCCACTCACCATCACACCCACAGCCACTCACCATCACACCCACAGCCACTCACCATCACACCCACAGCCACTCACCATCACACCCACAGCCACTCACCATCACACCCACAGCCACTCATCACACCCACAGCCACTCACCATCACACCCACAGCCACTCACCATCACACCCACAGCCACTCACCATCACACCCACAGCCACTGTGTTACACCCACAACCACTCAGCGTCACACCCAAAGCAACTCAATGCCACACCCTCAGCCACTCAGCATCAGCCACTCAAAATCACACCCAAGGCCACAGTGTCACACCCACAGCCACTGTGTCACACCCACAGCCACTGTGTCACACCCACAACCTCTGTGTCACACCCAGGGACAGTCCACACCTTTAAAAACTCTCAGTCCATGCCCACTATCACTAAGAAGCCTTTTGATTCAATTCACAGCCTTAACCACCACATGCCCTTACCGATTCAATCCACGGCCTCCACCACCACATACCCTTACTGATTCAGACCGCAGCCTCCACCACCAAATACCCTTAATGATTCAGCTCCACCACCAAATACCCTTACTGATTCAGTCCACGGCCTCCACCACCACATACCCTTACTGATTCAGACCACAGCCTCCTCCACTACATACCCTTACTGATTAAGTCCACAGCCTCCACCACCACCACATACTCTCACTGATTCAGTCCACAGCCTCCACCACCACATACCCTTACTGATTCAGTCCACAGCCTCCACCAACACATACCCTTACTGATTCAGTCCACAGCCTTCACCACCACATACTCTTACTGATTCAGTCAACAGCATTGGGACCTTATCAGTTCAGTTTTATCGACCCCAGTCAGTCCAAGCCCTTAGCCAGTCAGCACTTCAGCTAAATCAGCCCATCGCATCCTGTTAGCTCACACCGTCAGTCCACACCCTGTCAGTCCACACCCTGTCAGTCCACACCCTGTCAGTCCACACCCTGTCAGTCCACACCCTGTCCAGTCCACTCCGCACCCAGCTCAGCCCAGTCCAGTCCAGTACAGTACATACCCAGCCCAGTCCAAGCCAGTCCACACCCACAGTCCACTTCAGACCAGTTCACACCCACAGTCCAGTCCAGTTAGTCTACACCCACAGTCCAGTCCAGTTAGTCTACACCCACAGTCCAGTCCAGTTAGTTACACCCACAGTCCAGTCCAGTTCAGTCTCTACCCACAGTCCAGTCTAGTCCACATCCACACAGTCTAGTCTAGTCCATACCTACAGTTCAGTCCAGTCTAATCCAGCCCACATCCAGAGCCCAGTCCAGTCCAGACTACACCCACGTCCCAATTCAGTCCAGCCCACACCCACGGTCCAGCTCAGTTCAATCCTCACCCATAGTCCAGTCCAGTCCGCACCCGCAGTCCAATCCAGTCCAGTCCAGTCCAGTCCACACCCACAGTCCAGTCCAGCCTAGCCTAATCCAGTCCACAACCACAGTCCAATCTAGTTCAGTGCTTTCCACACCCACTGTCCAGTCCAGTTTAAACTTAGTCCAGTCCACTTTCATAACAGTTCAGTCCACTCCAGTACAGTCCACACTTATTCCAGTCCAGTCCACACTTCGTTGAGTCCAGTCGAGCCCACACTTAATGCAGTCCAGTCCATTTCAAATTTAGTCCAGTTCAGCCCAGTCCATTCCACACTTAGTCCAGTCCTGTCCACTTGGTCCAGTCCAGACGACACAGACCAGTCCAGTCAACACAGCCCAGTCAAGTTCACACCCGCAGTCCAGTTCACACTCGCAGTCCAGTTCACACCCGCAGTCCAGTTCACATTTGCAGTCCAGTTCACACCCGCAGTCCAGTTCACACTCGCAGTCCAGTTCACACCCACAGTCCAGTCCACATTCACAGTCCTCTCCAGTCCACACCCATAGTCCAGTCCACTTGAGTCCACACTGTCCAGTCCACTTCAGGCCAAGCTCAGTCCTGTTTTCAGTCCACAAAGTCCAGTCGACTTCGGTCCACATTCAGTTCACTCCATACCCAGTCCAGTCCAGTTCAGTCCACAACTTCGGTCCACACCCACAGTCCATACCCAGTCCAGTTTGCATCAGTTCGTTTTTTTTGTTTTTATTAATGCGAAGAATGAACCAAAGGCCGCGATCCCGCAAGTAACGTTCCTTCCAAGAGAAAAACAAAATACAAGAGAGAGCCAGATTCAAGATCCGATCATTTCGAGATGCCTGGACACAATGCGTTTGAAAGACTGGAGATCATAGGAAGCAGGAAACAGACAGAGTGAGACAGTTCCAGAGTTGACCTGTTGGATAAATGAAGGACTGGGAGTAACGGTTAACTCTTCCATTAGAGAGCTGGACGGGTGCTAAGCGCCTGTCATAGAGGTGGAGGAATGCATGCAGACATTTCAGAGGAGCAGTGACCATTGAAGTAGCGATAGAAAAGAGATAAAGATGCAACAGTGTGATGAAGAGACAGAGGTTGAAGGGAGTCAGTAAGAGGAGGAAAGTTAATGAGACGAAAAGCCTTTGACTCCACCCTATTGAGAAGAGCTGTATGTGGAGAGCCTCCCCACACATGAGAGTTGTACTCCACACAAGAACGGATAAAACCCCTGTATAGAGTCACACTTAATCTCTTGGAAGCAGATCTGACACGAGATGTAATATGATCTTTCCAAGATAAGTCCCGAGTAAATGAAACCCCAAGCATGTTCAAGGATGATCCAGGAATCAGCTGGATATTATTAAACATTAGTGGGTATACCTGTGGAAGATTCTGTCGGGTTGATAGGTATAAAAACTGAGTCTTTGATGCATGAAAAACAACTAGATTATTTTTACCCCAGTCAGGGATACGAGCCAAGTCAGACATTAGGTGTGCCATAGCCTCATCCCTTGTTTGTTGAAGTAACTGCTGAGATGGATGTTGGTGGAACCGAATGGAAAGATGAAAGGTGGAGTCATCAGCGTATGAGTGGATAGGATTAATTGTACAGCTTAGAAGGTCATTGATGAATAAAAGGAAGAGCGATGGTGATAGGACAGAGCCCTGAAGAACACCATTGTTGATAGAGCTAGAAGAACAATGACCGTCTACAACAGCGGCTATAGAACGACCATAAAGGAAGCTAGAGATGAAGGCACAGATAGAAGGATAGAAACCGTAAGAGGGCAGTTTGGAAATTTAAGATTTGCTTTATCAGTAGATGAAATATCCACAGAGCCATCAGAGTAGAAAAAGAGGAGGGAAGGATGATAAGGTAAACTTGTTAGACAGGTTTTGGCAAGGTGCCAGGAGGAGCGGGAAGAATTCGAGTTGGAGAGTTGAGAGCATTTAGTAAGGATGAAATTATTTTTAGCAGAGCGAAGAACAGACTTAGCAAGATTAAAGTCCAGTTTGCGCCGGTCCAGTTTGCGCCGGTCCAGTTTGCGCCGGTCCAGTTTGCGCCGGTCCAGTTCGCGCCGGTCCAGTTCGCGCCGGTCCAGTTCGCGCCGGTCCAGTTCGCGCCGGTCCAGTTCGCGCCGGTCCAGTTCGCGCCGGTCCAGTTCGCGCCGGTCCAGTTCGCGCCGGTCCAGTTCGCGCCGGTCCAGTTCGCGCCAGTCCAGTTCGCGCCAGTCCAGTTCACACCAGTCCAGTTCACACCAGTCCACACTCAGTCCAGTCCAGTCCACACCCACGGTCCAATCCGGTATACACCCACAGTCCAATCCGGTATACACCCACAGTCCAGTCCAGTCCACACCTACAGTCCAATCCACACCAACAGTCCAATATAGTCCAGTCCAGTCCACACCCACTGTCCATTCCAGTTTAAACTTAGTCCAGTCCACATTCAGACCACTTCAGTCCAGTTCACATCCAGTCCAGTCCACATCCAGTCCAGTCCAGTCCACAATCATTCGATTCCAGTCCAGTCCACACTTAGTCCAGTCCAGCCCACGCTTGGTTAAGTCCAGTCGAGTCCACACTTAATGCAGTCTAGTCCAGTCCAGACCAGTCCAGCCCACACTCAATCCAGTCCTGTCCACGTAGTCCAGTCCAGTCAACACACCCGCAGTCCAGTCAACACACCCGCAGTCCAGTTCAGACACGCAGTCCAGTTCAGACACGCAGTCCAGTTCAGACACGCAGTCCAGTTAGTTTACACACGCAGTCCAGTTCACACACGCAGTCCAGTTCACACACGCAGTCCAGTTCACACACGCAGTCCGGTTCACACACGCAGTCCGGTTCACACACGCAGTCCGGTTCACACACGCAGTCCGGTTCACACACGCAGTCCGGTTCACACACGCAGTCCAGTTCACACCCACAGTCCAGTTCACACCCACAGTCCAGTTCAGTCCATACCCACTCCAGCCCAGTTCAGTCCACAACTTCAATCCACACCCACAGTCCACACCCAGTCCAATTTGCACCAGTCCAGTTCACACCCTTCACTCCAGTCCAACCTAGTCCAGCCCAAACCCTTAATCCATCTCGGTCCACACCCAGCCCAATCTACTCCACACCTACAGTCCAGTCCAGTCCAGCCTACACCCATAGTCCAGTCCAGTCCACACCTACGGTCCAGTCTAGTCCAGTCCAGTCCACACCCACGGTCCATTCTAGTCCACACCCACAGTCCAGTCTAGTCAACACCTACAGTCCAGTCCACACCTACGGTCCAGTCCACACCCACTGTCCAATCCAGTTTAAACTTAGTCCAGTCTCCATTCAGACCAATTCAGTCCGGCCCACAGTGTCCATTCCAGTCCACATTCAATCCATTCCAGTCCAGTCCACACTTAGTCCAGTCCAGTCCAGTCCACACTTGGTCCAGTCCAGTCCACACTTAATGCAGTCCAGTCCTTTCCACGATTAGTCCAGTCCTGTCCACTTGGTCCAGTCCAGTCGACACAGCCCAGTCCAGTCGACACAGCCCAGTCCAGTTCACACCCGCAGTGCAGTTCACACCCACAGTCCAGTTCACACACGCAGTCCAGTCCACACACGCAGTCCAGTTCGCACCCACAGTCCTGTCCAGTCCACATCCAAAGTTCAGTCCAGTCTACACCCAAAGTCCAGTCAAGTCCACACCCACAGTCCAGTTAAGTCCACACCCACAGTCCAGTCCAGTCCATACCCAAAGTCCACTTTATTTTAGTCCATACTGTCCAATCCACTTCAGGCCAAGCTCAGTTCTGTTCACTTCAGTCCACACAGTCCAGTCCACTTCAGTCCACACTCAATCCAGTCTACTTCAATCCACACCCAAATCCGTCCATACCCAGTCCAGTCCAGTCCACACCCACAGTCCAGTCCAGTCCTACAGTCCAGTCCAGTCCCATCCAGTCCAGTCCCATCCAGTCCACACCTACAGTCCAGTCCAGTCCAGTCCACACCTACAGTCCAGTCCAGTCCACACTTAATACAGTCTAGTCCACACTTAATAGTCTAGTCCACACTTAATAGTCTAGTCCAATCCACACAGTCCGGTCCACACTTAATACAGTCTAGTCCAGTCCACACAGTCCAGTCCAAACTTAGGCTAGCCCAGTCCACAATCATAGTCCAACAGAATCCAATCCAGTCCACACCCATAGTCTTGTCATGTTCAGTCCACACCCACAGTCCAGCCCGGTTCAGTTAATCCACACCGTCAATCATTCCACACCGTCAATCATTCCACACCTACGGTCAGTCAGTCCACACCTGGCTTCAGTAGTACACATCGTCAGTCTTCACTTTGTCAGTATTCGTTTCTCCTGTTAGATATTACCTTTGTTGTCTGTCAGTATATACCTTGTTAGTCGAGAAGGTACATTAAATTAATTGGTCATCATATTAACTGATTCAGTCTGTTCAGTTACGCTTTAAGCCCACGAAGATCAACTCTGGAAAAGGTTTAATCCAGATATTGAATTGTCTATAACGCTTTCTACTACCATTTATCACCTATAAATCCTGCCACCCACCTGCCACCCGTCACCCACCTGCCACCCGTCACCCACCTGCCACCCGTCACCCACCTGCCACCCGTCACCCACCTGCCACCCGCCACCCACCTGCCACCCGCCACCTGCCACCTGCCACCCCGCCACCCACCTGCCACCCGCCACCCACCTGCCACCCGCCACCCACCTGCCACCCGCCACCCACCTGCCACCCGCCACCCACCTGCCACCCGCCACCCGCCACCCACCTATCACCCGCCACCCACCTATCACCCGCCACCCACCTGTCACCTGCCACCCACCTGCCACCCACCTGCCACCCACCACCCACCACCCACCTGCCACCCACCACCCACCTGCCACCCACCACCCACCTGCCACCCACCACCCACCTGCCACCCGCCACCCACCCACCACCCACCTGCCACCACACCCCCACCCACCACCCACTTTCTATCCACCCACCACCCACTTGCTATCCACCCACCACCCACTTGCTATCCACCCACCACCTGCCACCTGCCATCTGCCACCTGCCACCCACCTGCCACCTGCCACCCACCTGCCACCTGCCACCCACCACCCGCCACCCGCCACCGGCCACCCACCGGCCACCCACCGACCACCCACCGACCACCCACCGACCACCCACCGACCACCCACCACACACCGACCACCCACCACACACCGACCACCCACCACACACCGACCACCCACCACACACCGACCACCCACCTGCCATCCACATGCCACTCACCTGCCACCCTCCTGCCACTCACCTGCCACTCACCTGCCACCCTCCTGCCACCCTCCTGCCACCCACCTGCCACCCACCTGCCTCTCGCCACCTACCACCCACCTACCACCCACAACCCACCTGGCACCTTCCACCCACCTGGCACCTGCCACCCACCTGCCATCCATTACCTTGCCTCACCCTTCCACACCTGCTAGCCAGCAATCCTGCCTCATCTGCCAACCAGCCACTCACGCTACCTCGTCTGGCTTCCATCAGCTCTGCCTCACTCTGTTTTAACCTGCCATCTACTCACCCTGTACACCCTGCCTCACCTCACCTGCCTCACCTGTCTGCCCTGCCTCACCTGTCTGCCCTGCCTCACCTGTCTGCCCTGCCTCACCTGTCTGCCCTGCTTTACCCTGACTCACCCTGACTCACCCTGACTCACCCCGTCTCACCCTGTCTCACCCTATCTCACCTGCCTCACCCTGTCTCACCTGCCTCACCCTGTCTCACCTCTTGTCCTCAGTCACCTACCCACGTTCCACCTTACCCTACCTACCTATCCACGTACCACCTTGCCCTATCTACCTATCCACCTACCCACGAACCACCTTACCCCTACCTACCACCTTACCCTACCTACCTATCCACCTACCCACGTACCACCTTACCCTACCTGCCTATCCACCCACCCACGTACCACCTTGCCCTACCTACCTATCCATCTACCTATCCACCAATCCACGTACCACCTTACCCTACCTACCTATCCACCTACCCATCCACCTACCCATCCACCTACCCATCCACCTACCCATCCACCTACCCACGTACCACCTTGCCTTACCTACCTATCCACCTACTCACGTACCACCTTACCCTACCTACCTATCCACCTACCCACCTACCCACCTATCCACCTACCCACCTACCCACCTATCCACCTACCCACGTACCACCTTACCCTACCTACCTGTCTACCCACAGAGCCTTCTTGATCGCTGACAACTCGACTGAAGAAGCCAACTCAAAAAAGAACCTACCGGTACTTTTGTTTAATAAAATCTTAAAATCTTTTGTCATACCTCAGTTACCTCAGTCATTATACCTGAAAACTATTAGATGTGAGGTTGGTGTGGATATTGTGGGGTTGGGATGGTTTTTTAAGGTGGGGTTGGTTGAAAGGGCTTTATACTGAGGGAAGAATTGGTTGTTGTGGAGGGTTGGGATAGATGTCGTGGGGTTGGGTTGGGTTGGGATGTCGTGGGGTTGGGTTGGGTTGGGATGTCGTGGGGTTGGGTTGGGTTGGGATGTCGTGGGGTTGGGTTGGGTTGGGATGTCGTGGGGTTGGGTTGGGTTGGGATGTCGTGGGGTTGGGTTGGGTTGGGATGTCGTGGGGTTGGGTTGGGTTGGGATGTCGTGGGGTTGGGTTGGGTTGGGATGTCGTGGGGTTGGGTTGGGTTGGGATGTCGTGGGGTTGGGATGGGTTGGGATGTCGTGGGGTTGGGATGGGTTGAATATCGTGGGGTTGGGATGGGTTGAATATCGTGGGGTTGGGATGGGTTGGATTGGGTTGGGTTGAATATCGTGGGGATGGGATGGACTGGATTGGATGCAGTGGATGGGTTGGACTGTGTATTCCTGAGTACTGGAATGGATATGCTTTCTTCCCTATTCCCCTTCATCTTTCATTTAGCTGCTGCCTTCTTCCTACTCTCCCATCCCTTGCACCCCTCTCCCCTTCTCCCCATCCTCCCTCCCCTCAAACCCCTTCCCACCCTTCACCCACTCCTCCTTCACCCATTCCCCCTTCCATCCCACTCCCTCCTTCCACCCCACCCCACCCCACTCCCTCCTTCCACCCCACCCCACCCCACTCCCCCCTTTCACCCCAACCCTCACCCCACCCCCCTCACCCCACCACCCCCTCACCCCACCACTCCCCTCACCCCACCACTCCCCTCACCCCACCACTCCCCTCACCCCACCACTCCCCTCACCCCACCACTCCCCTCACCCCACCACTCCCCTCACTCCACCACCCCCTCACCCCACCACTCCCCTCACCCCACCCCTCCATCACCCCTCCACCCTCACCCCACCCCTCCATCACCCCTCCACCCTCACCCCACCCCTCCATCACCCCTCCACCCTCACCCCACCCCACCACCCCCCTCACCCCACCCCACGGCCCTCTTTTGGACTATTATAACTGATTCTATCCTTTTACTCGGAGAATTTCCCACAGTTTAAACACTTTATCCTTGAATATTACACCCCAGTTGGCTTCAGTGCAGGCGGAGGAAGCAGACACTGATGAAAACATTATAACTATAAACAAACTCTGTACCTGTGCAGTGTGATCTCCTCAGAGTTTCTCCCGCAGGTGTGGTCACGTGGGAAGACAGCAGCCAGACCGACAATCCAGAGGCCACACTTCTCGCCATTCCATCCACATCTCCACTCCTCGCCTGTCTTAGCCACTCCATCGATGACACCACCACTACTCGCCTCTTCGTCATTCAGCCGATCAGAATTCACCACCCTGCCCAGAGAGATGCCCATTTAAGTCCTGGATTATAAGACTTTGAAGAACTTTGGCCAGATTATATATGACATGGGTACAATAAAACTGGACCTCCACACACTGCCTCTCTTCGCCTTTCACCTAATGAGAAACCTATCTGGCCAGAAAGATCCTTGATCTTGGATGAAACACAAGAATTTGCATCGGATAAATGACACTTGGAAATAATGAACAAATTAGTTAGGACAACGGTTGCTGACTCTTTTTATCCTATAGAGGAAAACACCTTGTAAAGATTGCCGGAATAAAGGACTGGACTGGTGTTGTTAAATACCTACTTAGGCTGACAACAAACAACAATATGGTATGAACTGAAGAGTTAGGATCCAGAGACAAAGCTTAATTCCCACTGATGTTTTACTTTGAAAATTAAATTTGAATAGGACACTTAACCATGCACAAATACTGTAACTGACCAGCTTATCTATACACATGCAGTAAATAATAGTAATTTTATTCCAGCCATTAGAGGAGATTAAGATACTTTACCTATTATCCCTGGACCTTACCTACCACATGGTTACTAAATAGGGGTGAATAGGACCAAAGGACAGTGAATCGGTACCCAGTGAGTCACACCTCCCTTCATTACCTACGCCATTCAAGCCTTCATATTAACCTACCATTACCTATGGCATTCGAGCCTTCATATTGACTTAGCATTACCTATGGTATTCAAGCATTCATATATATAACAACACTATCTATGGCATTCAAGCCCTCGTATTAACTTAGCACTGCCTATTGTATTCAAGCCTTCATACTTTTAACTTAGCACTGCCTATTGTATTCAAGCCTTCATACTTTTAACTTAGCACTGCCTATTGTATTCAAGCCTTCATACTTTTAACTTAACACTGCCTCTGCCATTCAAGCTTTCATATCAACTTAGCACTACCTATGGCTTTCAAGCCTTCATATTAACTTAGCACTACCTATGGCATTCAAGCCTTCATGTTAACTTAGCACTACCTATGGCATTCAAGCCTTCATACTTAGCACTACCTATGGTCCCAAGCATTCATATTAACTTTGCACTACCTATGGCATTCAAACCTTCATATTAACTTAGCACTACCTACGGCATTCAAGCCTTCAGACTTTAACTTAGCTGCTTTGAGAACTGATAGTCTTTAGATCTGGCTTGATGAACTCTGATAAAGATGCAGTATACTCACTTCAGTACCTCATTTGGACTTTGACGAAGACGTAAACATGACTGCACAATAGACTTAGAACTTTCACTGACAGGATGGGAAGAAGGCTTTGATAACAGCACTAGTGAAGGGATACATAGGAGTATCTGGATCTACTCTGAAATAGGACATGGGTAAAGAACATTACCTACACTGGATACAATAGCTGGTCAGACTTACATGCAGTGTGTCTGCAATACACTCATTGCAGGTTTCCTTATCAAGATACCTTAAGTACACAAGGGAAAAAACCTGAATGGAGAACACTAAGGTAAGAAGTACTATGAAAACTACCAACCAGCGAGATGACCTGGAGGGCCAGTGTACAGGAGCTTCAGCACCAGAGTATATATAAAACAGTGTGGCAGTAACATGAATAAACTGCAGGCACCAGAGGAAATAACTCTGGAGGATTATAAACAGCCGAAATAAGGCTATTTATTACTGCTAGTCAAGGCAGTGCTAATTGCACTAAGTAATGAAGCAAGTCAGTCTTGTACAAATACTGTAGTTACCCATCAATAAACCATAGCTGACCAAAGTACTGGTTTTGCTGTACCTGGGGGAGAGGCCTGCATAGTCAAAGTCCGAAATAAGGGTTTTGCATCCGTAGATTTTACACATAGCTCTAAAATATTCTAAATTGAAATGGGGGTTTTACATCCGTAGAGTTTTTACACAACTCCGTCAGATTCTAAGTTGAAGTAAAGGTTTCTCATCCGTAGATTTTATGCCAAACTCCATAAAACAGTCTAAGTTGAAATACGGGTTTTACATCCGCAGAGTTTCTAGTTGAAACATGGGTTTTACATCCGTAGAGTTTTTTAAGGTGAAGCTAGTGTTGTACCCCCCCCCCCCCCTTCTGGTCACAGTTTCTAAGTTGAAGTAGGGCTTTTATATCCCTAGACTTTATACCCACTTCTCTGGTGGCTATAAAGTCTAAGTCCGAAGTAAGGGTTTTGGTGCCCTTAAGACTTACACCAGATCCAGTCACTCGAAAAAATCCTAAGTCCCAGTTGGATGTCTTTTTGGACTTAGGATTTTTCGAGGTTGTGGAACTGGTATAAAGTCAAAGTTGAATTGTGGGTTTTTATACCCAAGCGTTTATAGCAGCAAGTTAACTTGTGCTGGAGTCTACTGTGTACTCTGTTCCATGTCTTTGGGAACTAGAGTATAGCATTGTATGCTTTCTTTGCATACTTTACTTTTTCTGTGATACTATTTTAAAGTCATATGTAATATCATAAAGGGCAAAGTAAAGTTGATATACAGCTGATTCTTTTATTATCTTCAGATTTTTACAAGAGTTTACAATTACAATACACTTACAAAGTATAAAAGTAGCAATGGCAGCAGCTGTTAGGTTACTCTGGCAGAAGATTTTATATATCAAAGTATCTCAAAGTATATCACAAAAGTATTGGACTAGAGCAAATGTTTCAAGTATTATCAAAGTATATCAGTTAAATACGGGCAAGATACCTTTAGCAATTAATATTATGTAGTAGGTCCTATGTCTATCTCCAACTTGCTCCCTCGCTCCTACTCGCCCCTCTACCCTCTCTCCATCACGCTCACTCTAGAACGACAGAGAAAGAAAAAGCGCATAAAAAAAGTAAAGGTGGGGAAGAGAAAGAAGCACTAAAGCAGACAGACACTAACAGACAGACACACCATCCCAGCACGTTCGGCTGCGCTGAGGACAGGCAGACAGGACAGACGGAGAGGAAGATGGAAGTGGAAGGAAGTCCCCCCTTTCCCGCCTCCCCCCACCCCACCTCCCTCCCCAGACCCACCTACCTGCCACACCCAGCCTAGTATGCTGGGAACTAAACACACACACACACACACACACACACACGCAAAAAAAAAAAGAAAAAAAAAACTCACGCACACACAATCACACCCTAAAGGAAAATACAAAGAAAAATACAACCTGTCACCTGTCCTATCCGGCGCTCCGATCTCCCTGCAGGCTCTCCGGTCTCCCCTGGTCTCTCGGCCATCTCGTCTCTCCCTCGCAGCCGTCTCTGCATCGCCTGGGGAAAGACAGGAACATCAAAGGTGCCTAAGGAATGCAATGCCTACCAGAGTAACGCTATACAGGTGCCGCCACAGCTGCTGCTACCCTCCCTATCACATCACCTATCAGTACAAGCTACAACACACGCTGCACCAGTTCCTCTGCAGGGCTTGCCATGTTCTCGAGCGGCCATTTCGTCGTCTACAGCTGCCATTTCTTCCGTAGTTGCCACCCCTTCTTCTGAGGTTGCCATCTCATCTTCTGAGGTTGCAACCTTGTCTTCTGGGGCTGTAGCTTCGTCTACCCCCTCTCTTGCAGTTGCCATCTCGCTGGCCAGGGTTGACATCTCGTCCTCCGGCGTTTCCATCGTACTCTGTGGAGCAAATATCAATTAGGCCAAAGTACGCACTATATGCTACTGCTGAGCCTATGTCCCGTATTCTGGGTGACATACGAGGCTTCGTAGCGCATTTCCCTGAGAGATTTATTCTCCATAACACCAACATTATATTGCAAACTTACGTCAATGTCTTCTAACCCCAACTTGTCATCCAATTCCTTCCCATTCCACACATCCTTCCTTTAAGTCCTTCACAGCCATACTGTACCATCACCACACCCACACAACCACCACAACAACCACCCTCCATCATCATACAACCACCAGCATAACACTATCATCACTACCACAACCACGTACTACCACCACCATCACAACCACACACCACCACCACCAACACCGCTGACATCACCACCGTCACAACCACCACACAGGCTATCAGTGCTCTCGTGCAAAATTTATCTGCGTGAGAGAGAGAGAGAGAGAGAGAATCTGTTCGTATGCTTTGTGTGTGTGTGTGTGTGTGTGTGTGTGTGTGTGTGTGTGTGTGTGTGTGTGTGTGTGTGTGAAAAATCACTCAAACATCTTTAAACCATAAAGAAAATGCATGCATAAGTGTACGATGTGAGGAAAACTCAGAAAAAAATAATCAGATTTCAAAAAAGTTTAAAAATGGTTCAAATACCTTTTACTAGTGGAGAAAGCTATTATTTCCCACTCCTGTCGTCTGTCCGGTCGGTGTAAATATCCTTTGCTTGCCTGGTCGTGTAAATATCCTCTGCCTGCTTGGTCGTGCAAAAATCCACTTCTTTCTTCGTTTCAATAGAAAAATTCAACCTGAGAGGTGAAAAGCAGAGGTGTGAGGGTAGGGGATGTTTGACTGGTAGCGGGGAGAGAGGAGGGGACGTAGAGGGAAGAGGTTAGGGGAAGAGGTGAGAGGGTAGGGAAGAGGTGAGAGGGTAGGGAAGGGGGGGAGAGGGAAGAGGTGAGGGGGTAGGAAAGGGGGACTGAAGTAGCGGACAAAGAGAAGGTGACAGTTCAGAGATAGTGTGTACAATTAGCCACTGCTACGACGCCAAAACACAATAATCTAGCTCTGGAAATACATCAGTGTGGTTATTGTAAATGTTGACAAATTTGGCAATGGTATTTAATGTATTTTTCATTGGCTGTTTACATAGCAAGGAGTGTTTGGGATTTTTCATAAACCTCAGGGCACCTTTGAAATAAACAGCTGTTAACCAGGATTACTGTATCATCTGCCTTGCCCGACGGGTGCGTGAATAATGAACTCATTTTTTAGTGCGGATTGTCACCGAAAAAAATAGTTTCTTTAGACACAAGAGAGGAAGCAGTCTACAGCTCTTGACATAGTGAAATTCCTGTACCGTGTAAACATGTAGTTATAATAAGTCCACACCCATGTCATCCAGTAGAGTACACGCATTATTTCTTTCAACTAATTTCTGCGGGGAGGGGATCCTGACAATCTTCACCCCCCTCCTCTACAACGCACGACGGAAGAACGTATGCCCTGATCAAGGAAGGGTGTAAATCACAATCATTATGCAAATATGTGAACGGTACAGTCATGAGAGGCAACCAGAAAGTCATTATGGTTAAAGTCCCATCTTGTCACCAACCATGACTACCAAACATTCAGTTATCGAGAACGGTGAAGAAATCGGATAATGTCGGGGCAAATGAGCATGTTAGTGCTAACCCATTCAGCCAGGAAACGTCCTTCATTTTATTCTTGCAACAGCCTGATGATTTTATTCGGCTTAGGGTAAACTTTTCAAACTGAAGGAGTCAGATACAGTGCTAATAAAATCTTTAGTAAGAGAGGCTGCTCGTAAGCTAAATAATATCGCTTAAAGCAGTATGTATAAGATAAAAAGGATGTCACTCTGGTTCAGGGGATTAAAAGAAGCTTTACTTAACCACGGTTTACGCAGCCAACACATTTCGCACAGAAATAACAATGATTAGATGGATATGTAATGAGTCCTTGAATGCAAGGCCTGGGGGGAGGAGGGGGGGGCTAGGTTTACTATTCAAGAGTTAAGAGGAAGGATGAGACAGGAATATTTTGGTGGTATGATGAGGAGGGTTAGGTTGAGATGATCTGGACATGTGGAGAGGATGGATGATGTCAGCTGAGTGCGGAGAGAGAGAAGTGTGAAGGTTGGGGGTAGCGTTGCGAGAGGAGAGAGAGAGAGAGAGAGACGGAAAAAGGCCTGGAACGAGGTCAGTGTGTGTGACCTTAGGGATAAGTGAAAAGGGAGGCTGCAAAAGATCGAGCAGTGTGGAGAGCCGCCATTAGGTGACCAGGGCCGACGACGCACGCAAGCATGTTTGATCCTTTATAAAAGATTCGATACGAACGATTCCATACAGGTGAGGATCAGGGATCACCATTTTATATAATTTATCTCCTGCCACTTTCGCCTTCCATCTCTACAGTATCCCCGGCCATCCTATCGCGTTGACGAATAGGGGAATTTGGAGGAGGAACACGAACAACAACAATCTACCCTCCTCCTCCCTGCCTGACTTACCTCATGCCCCTAACTCCCCCATTCTCTCTCTCTCTCTCTCTCTCTCTCTCTCTCTCTCTCTCTCTCTTTCTCTCTCTCTCTCTCTCTCTCCGTCTTATAGATAGATACAGATATATAGGTTGTGCCGATATTATCGGTATCGGTATCGGCAGTATCGGCCTTTTTTATTTTGTAGTATCGGTATCGGCAAGATAAAATATGGCCGATACTCCGATACTTTTCTGGTTTATTATGTGATTCAAGACATGTTTCATGACACTGATAAACAGATGGTTATGATATCATATTACATTTTAATTACATGTATGATGTAACTATCATATATTAATATTATATATCGATTACTATATTGCTCTTGCATTTACAACACTCACGTTACCCCTGGGGGTAGGGGGGTTTCAAGAATACTCCCCCAGTATCCCTGCTTGTCGTACGAGGCGACTAAAAGGGTTGGTGGTGGGTTAGTGCCCCACCCCGTAAAAAGAACTAACTAAACAAGCGAATAAAGCGCCTCGGACCCGGACGGACCATACGTTGACGACTAAGGAACGGACAAAAGACATTCTGAGGGTGGGAACATGGAATGTGAGAGGAGTGAATGATGAAATGAAAGAGAGAGAGAGATTGTTCAGGTGCTTGAGGATGCAAGAGTGGATATATGTGGATTGACAAACTAAATGGTAAGGTGAAAGGGTGAGAGAATGGGAATATGGTGTAGGTATATGTGCGGGAGTTAATGAGAATGAGAGGGCAAGAGAGGGAGTATGTCTGATGATAAGCAAGAAGTGGAAGGAGAATATAAGAGAGTATGGAACAGTGGGTGCAAGGATTGTATGGGTGAGGATGAAAGTAGGTATACAAGCGTGGGGGATTGTATGTGTGTATGTTCCGACAGAGGACCGACTGGCAAGAGTGAAAGATGAGTTTTGGGCGAGAGTAGAAGCATGTATGGACAAATTTGAGAGGAGAGAGAGAGTGCTTTTCTTTGGAGACATGAATGGCAAAGTTGGGAATGTATAAGTGGATGGAGTGGTTGGTCAGGGGGGTGTGCCAGCTGACGTCGATGGGAATGGTAGTGCTTTGGTGGACATCTGTGCTGGTAAGGGGTTGGCAATATGATCCACCGGTATACATGGAGAGTAATGAGGAGGATGGATGGTGAACTTGTTGAATGAAAGGCAGTGATAGACTACGTGTGTGTGGATGAGCGAATGAGAAGACAAGTGTTGGATGCAAGTGTGTGGAGAGGGTGGGGGAATGGAGTCTCGGACCATCACTTGGTGATGGCCAAGGTAAAGCTGCAAAGAAAATGGTTGAGGAGACGAAGGGGAAGACAGGAGGAAACAGCTCCTGTAAGAAGAGTGGAGAATTTGCAAGATAGTGAGAAAATGGCAAAGTATAAGAGCATAGTGGAAGAAAGATTGGGAAGGTATGAGCTAGAGCAGATGGAAGGGGTGGAAGATGTATGTAAGATATTTACGGAAGAGATAGGTGCAGCGTGTGAGGTGGTTTGTGGAGTGAGGAGGAGATACATGGGTGTACAAGGGACAGCATGGTGGAATGATGAGGTGAAACGGGCTGTGGAACAAAAGAAGAAGGCATATAGTGAATGGTTAGCGAGTAGAGTTAGGGGAGAAGATGGAAGAGAGAAGAGAGAGGTATAAGTGAGTAGGAGAAGGGAGGTGAAGAGACTGGTGAAGGAGAGTAAGAAGAAAGTGGATGAAGAGTTTGGGAGGAATCTGAGTGTGAAATGGAGGGAGAGTAAGAAATTGTTTTGGAAGGAGGTAAAGAAAGTAAGGCAGTGTGAAAGGGGAAATAGTAGGGGAGTGAAAGTTAGGAATAATAAATTGTTGGTGGAGAAGAGAGAGAAACTGGGGAGATTGAAGGAGCACTTTGAGGATTTGTTGAATGTAGAGAGTGACAGCAGTGCGAGTATAAGTGGTTGGGGAATGGCTGGAAGAAGAAATGAGAGGGAGGAAGAGATCAGTAGGACGGAAGTAGTGGAAGCAGTGAAGATGATAAAGTTGGGAAAGGCCCCAGGAATTGATGGTGTGTGTGGTGAAATGCTGAGGTATTGGGGTGAGATTGTTGTGGAGTGGATATAGAAGTTGTGTAGATTGGCTTGGGAAGAGGGAAGGGTTCCAGAGGACTGGAAATCAGGTATAACTGTTCCTTTATACAAAGGAAAAGGGGAGAGAGAAGTATGTGGTAACCACAGGGGTATTTGCCTTCTTAGTGTGACTGGAAAAATATATGGTAGAATACTCATTGATAGGGTTAGGCATGTGACAGAGGAGCTAGTTGGAGAAGAACAAGGGGGATTTAGGAAGGGAAAAGGGTGTGTAGATCAGATATTTGTTCTAAGATGTTTAGTGGAGAAGTATCTAGAGAAGGGAAAGAACGTGTATGCTGCCTTCATGGACTTGGAGAAAGCTTATGACAGAATAGATAGGCAAGGTATGTGGAAGGTATTAAGAATATATCGAGTGAAGGGGAAATTGTTGAGTGCTGTGAAGAGTATGTACGAAGGAGCTAGGGCTACGGTGCGAGTGGGTGGTGAGCTCAGTGAGTTCTTTGATCTCAATGTGGGACTGAAACAGGGTTGTGTGTTGTCTCCATGGCTGTTTAATATATACATGGATGGGTTTGTAAAGGAGATGCAAGGTAGGGCAGTGGATATGGGGGTGGCTCTAGTGAATGAGGGTGAGATTTGGAAGATGCCGGTGTTGCTGTTTGCTGATGATACAGTATTATTGAGTGAAGATGAGTGGGAGTTGCAAGGTTTGGTGAGTGACTTTGGGACAGTGTGTAGGAGGAGGAAGCTGAAAGTTAATGTAAACAAAAGTAAAGTTATGGTGTTTGAGAGGAATGAAGTCACAGAATGTACAGTGAGGTTGGATGGTTAGGATATGGAGAATGTGAGTGCATTCAAGTACTTGGGTAGTGTGATGAGTAGGATGGAACTTTGGGAGATGAAGTGAGTGAAAGGGTACAGCAGGGAAGGAAGGTTGTTGGTTCACTGAAAGCAGTGATGAGAAACAGGGAGGTGAGTATGGAAGTTAAGAAGTCACTGCATGATAGTATTGTGATCCCTACCCTGACATATGGAAGCGAGGCGTGGACCTTGCAAGAGGGGAACAAGTCAAGAGTGAGAGCAGTGGAAATGAGTTACTTGAGAGGAGCATGTGGAGTGACATGGAGGGACAGGTTGACGAATGAAAAAGTAAAGGAACGTTGTGGGGTGGATGTGGATGTGGTTGAGAAGATTAGGAGACATACACTGAGGTGGTTTGAACATGTGGAGAGAATGGAGAATGAAAGACCGACTAAGAGGGTGTATGTACGTGAGGTGGAGGGAGGGAGAGGGAGGGGTAGACCAAGGATGAGGTGGAGGGATGGAGTTGAGAGGTATATGAGGGAGGGAAGAGTGAGTTGGGGGGAGGGTAGTCAAATGGTGGGTGACAGAGCGACTTGGAGGCGTTTTGTCTGCGGCCACCCTTTGCGGGATTAGGGCGTCGGGCTATAGATAGATAGAGATCATTAGTCCATGCATGTGTGTGTGTGTGTGTGTGTGTGTGTGTGTGCGTGTGTGTGTATGTGTGTGCGTGTGCGTGTGTGCGTGTGTGTGTGTATCAGTATGTGTGTGTGTGTGTGTGTGTATCAGTATGTGTGTGTGTGTGTGTGTATCAGTATGTGTGTGTGTGTGTGTATCAGTATGTGTGTGTGTGTGTGTGTGTATCAGTATGTGTGTGTGTGTGTGTGTGTGTGTGTGTGTGTGTGTGTGTGTGTGTGTATCTATAACCTCTTATCAGTGCCTGTCTGTATCAGTGCTTGTGTATCAATACCTGTGTGTATCAATGCCTGTGTGTATCAGTGCCTGTGTGTATCAGTGCCTGTGTGTATCAGCGCCAGTGTGTATCAGTGCTTGTGTATATCAGTGCCTGTGTGTATCAGTGCCTGTGTGTATCAGTGCCTGTGTGTATCAGTGCCAGTATGTATCAGTGCCTGTGTGTATCAGTGCCTGTGTGTATCAGTGCCTGTGTGTATCTGCGCCTGTGTGTATCAGTGCCAGTATGTATCAGTGCCTGTGTGCATCAGTGCCAGTATGTATCAGTGCCTGTGTGTATCAGTGCCTGTGTGTATCAGTGCCTGTGTGTATCTGCGCCTGTGTGCATCAGTGCCAGTATGTATCAGTGCCTGTGTGTATCAGTGCCTGTGTGTATCAGTGCCTGTGTGTATCAGTGCCTGCGTGTATCAGCGCCTGTGTTTATCAGCGCCTGTGTTTTTCAGTGCCTGTGTGTATCAGTGCCTGTGTGTATCAGTGCCTGTGTGTATCAGTGCCTGTGTTTATCAGCGCCTGTGTTTATCAGCGCCTGTGTTTATCAGCGCCTGTGTTTTTCAGTGCCTGTGTGTATCAGTGCCTGTGTGTATCAGTGCCTGTGTGTATCAGTGCCTGTGTGTATCAGTGCCTGTGTGTATCAGTGCCTGTGTGTATCAGTGCCTGTGTTTTTCAGTGCTTGTTTGTATTAGTGCCTGTGCGTATCAGTGCCTGTGTTTTTCAGTGCCTGTGTGTATCAGTGCCTGTGTGTATCAGCGCCTGTGTGTATCAGTGCCTGCGTGTATCAGTGCCTGCGTGTATCAGCGCCTGTGTTTTTCAGTGCTTGTTTGTATCAGTGCCTGTGTGTATCAGTGCCTGTGTGTATCAGTGCCTGTGTGTATCAGTGCCTGTGTGTATCAGTGCCTGTGTGTATCAGTGCATGTATGTATCAGTGTGCGTGCATGAGCTGATCAGTGCTTACTATATGTCAGTGCCTGAGTGAATGAATGTGTGTGTACATTGTGTGTGCCTGTTCCGTGTGCGCGTGTATAGTGCGTACATGCCACACCGTGTGCGTGCATCGGTGTGCGCGTGCATCGGTGTGTGTTTGCATCACTGTGTACGTGCTTAGTGCGTGCGTGCTCAGTGTGTGCGTACTCAGTGTGTGCGTGTTTATTGTGTGCCATCTCAGTATGCACGTACCTACTGTGTGCGTGCTCTGCGTGCGTATTTACTGTGTGCGTTTATCAGTGTGTAACAAATGATGATGATGATGATTTTTCCTACTTCTTTTTAATATGGAAATTATTTTATTTGATCAAGGAAGATTCTGTACTCTACTCCTTTCACCTTAACTTGGCTCAAATTTTCGTCCTTTTGTAGTTTATTTCACGCGTCTCAGTTGCCTCTGATATACAGTAGCACTTGTTCGTGACTAGCATAATATTCTATTGTTACAACTCAGCATTCGAGATGAAGAAATTGCAATTTTACGCCAAGTAAGTGTGAAATGAGTATAGTGAAAGGGATGGGATGGAGGGATGAAGTAGAAAGGTATACGAGAGAGAGGGTGTAAGTTGGGGGGAGGGCAGCGAAATGGCAGAGTACAGGGAGACATGGAGGCGATTTTTTTTGTGGCCACCCCTTACGGGATTATGGCGTCTGGCTATAGGTAACTAGACAATTAGGGCTATAGCTATAGGTGACGATACACGACTATTAACATTGCATCCATTTCCCTTATTTTATACAATTTCTTTGGCCTATAACGTTTCCTGGCTGACCGTAAGCTATCCCCGTGTCCTAATTCAGTCGCCTTAATGGCAAAAACAGCAAAACCCAACACTTGCGGTAAGAAAAGCCTACATACCATCGCTAAACCCTGACCAGCAAAACGACGTCTATTGCCCTCATCTTTTGAATCTAATTGACCTATGACACTTCCTGGTTGGTAGCAAGATACCTCTGTGTCCTATCTGAATCATCTTCATGGCAAAAACAGCGAAATTTAACACCAAAACAGTAAAATTTAACACTTACATCAGGAGACGGAGCCGACGCGACCTCACCCACTTATCGTCCGACGGCAACTGACTGACCAAAGGAATGTCATGCTTGTCCAGCCCAGAAACTTGTGCGAAGCTTTACTCAACTACTTTTACAACCACTAGAGGGTACGGAAGCCCATTCATGTTCGGGGTAACTCTAGTATTTTATTCCAGCTAATACCAGAGGTTATTTTTCACCTGGGAGCTATTTCTAAGTGACTGAGAGCGTTAGTGCTGTAACTATTAACCCCAGTGATGGTGACAACTCTCATATTCTTTTCCATTAAACTCCAGGGCATTTTATTCAGCTGGGATTGGGTCACAGGAGCCTCAGAACATAAGAGAAAACCGTCGTAGAGGAAGCATCAGGGACTATAGCAATCATGGTCAGAAATTATACGTAGATGTTTACCATACTCTATTCACTTTCACTTTCACCTACATACTGTACACACAGCTGCACATTCAAAAACACACAGTAAATCTCCTCATTTATACCCACACGTCAACATGCCATACCACACACATTATATACCATCTCCACACACGCAAAACGACCTCCTCAAGCACACACACACACACACACACACACACACAGACACAGACACACACACACACTTCCACATTGGCATACCAACTCTTAACCACTCCAAACGATCCCCTACCCATGCTGCCACATTTCTACGCTGTCGAACCTCCACATACACAGCCAAACCTCTTCATATATCCAAACCACCACAGAATCCTACATCCACACACACAGTCCCACCACCACATATGCATAAACAGAGATACAGAAAAACCTCTGCACACACATACTTACGCCTCTACACACAAAGATCCACCTCCGCATACACAACCATATCCAAACACACACAGCCTCATATCCACCAACCCAACCACATCGCACACAATACCCCTTGTACTCACACGTTGACTTACCTCCTTGCACAAAGCCATACCTCCACTAATACCTTCACATTTATACATTCACACACACACACACACACACACACACACACACACACACACACACACACACACACACACACACACACTGCAACCACATCAAACCATACATCCCCACCCCCCCTCCCCCAACACACACAACACATCTACCCACGCACCCACCCACCCACACCCACACCCACACACACTAATACTGTTATGGGGCTTAGTGACAGGGAGATGTATGTATGTCTGCGCTGGTGTGATAAGGTGGGGAAGTTAGTCATGGTAACACAGACTCCCTGCACCAGCCAAGCTAAGACAATGCATATTGCCCACTGAGTCTCGCACTTTATATAAAACACCATTGTGTTCATTGTTAAAGCCAATATTGCAATTTTTTTTCATCCAATATGGTAGAGCATACTCGGACGTAATTTTTAAAAAAGATCTACGAATAAAGTTTGATGTGGCAAAAAATGAAGTGAAAAAGGTGTTTTGGTGGTGGGGTGGAGTGGGTGTCTAGCGATGCATTGTGGTAAGGCACGCATTCACTCACAGGCACACATATACATGGACACCCACCCACCCAACCACCCACACCCACACCCGCACAGACAGACAGACAGACACACACACACACAAGTATATATATATATATATATATATATATATATATATATATATATATATATATATATATATATATATATATATATATATATATATATAATGGCTGTGCATATTTGCATTGCCTAGAAACTTCAGGGGCTTGGTTTCTCGAGACTTCACTTTCGATTTTTGCATTTAAAATTAGACAGCCTCAAAAGTGTACAAACGGAAGTAATACATGCGCGAAAGTAGTCCACTATAGACACCCATTTGCAGGAACGGGAAAATGAGCCCCCCCTCCAGGGCAGTTCGATCAGATAAAAGGCAAATAAAAATCTTAACCAGATGACCAAAACTCTGCGCTTACCACTGTGGTTTATATAATTGCTACACTTCGCTCATACAGCAGCCAAACGTTGAAGTATAACATTAGCAAATAATGAAGTGAAAAAATACGAGAAAAAAAAAAATCTTCGATAACGTTTAACTGTTAAGGATGCTATGCCTCCTGTAAGCTGCTCTTTTAATATACTCTTTATACGTCGAGGGACAGACAAGTGAAGTGAAGGATCGTTGTGCAATGGATGTGCTAAATAGTGTCAGAAGAACCCTGAGTGGTCTGGTCATGTGGCGAAATAGGTAAATGAATCTACTATGATACAAAAAAAAAAAAAAAAAAAAAAAAAAAAGACATAAAGGAGAGGCAGACCGTGGATGAGGTGGAAAGGTATGAGTGAAACTGGTGCAAATCAGAGAGGGTGAAGCCTGACTGCGAAGGGCCGACTTCTACAGAGGCGATTTGTGGCCACCGTTTCCGGGTTTTAAGGCATCTGAAATGGACTACTGGTCATCCAAATCTTTGACATACAAAAGTCATACTCCTTACCTCCTCAGCACCATCACCACACTGTACAAGACCGTAAGACGCCACCACAACCACAACCACAACATGGCCAGCGGTCTTCCAGATTCTCACAAACGCACACGAAGGGAAAGTGAGGCAACTATGAAATGCAGTAATGCAAATTAACCGCCATTAATAAGCAGGACACGGTAACACACACAAAATAGCGAACTACCTGTGGATACCCAGGACCTTCAGGGGCCATCCCCTCTCCCTGTGGGGGACGATCCTTGGGAGTCCCACCTAGCCTAAAACCTAGTGCAGGTGGAGGTCTTCCACTCTGCAAAGTTTGTGTTGCTAGGTAAAAACTATGTCCAAGCACAATGGCAGTGGCCAGGACTCAAGGGGCCGTCCTTCACCCTCAAGGCAGCTTCTGGGGGTCCCACCCTGCTTAATATCTGCTCTGAGTAGAAGCCTACCATTGTGCAATCTGTTTTTCCCCTAACATCCCACTCATAAGGACTGGATCTCATTCTCCGAAAAGATACAAAACCTCAGTGGCTGAGTAGGTAAATATCTGTAAATAGGTGAATACAGTAAGTAAACTGTTAAGTGGATGACAAAGTTAACGACAAACTTTGTATTTGGTCGCCCGTGTGGATGTGAAAAAAAAAAAAAGAAAAAAGAAAAAAAAGTGTTCCTCAGTTCCCCCCCCCCCACCCTACCACTCATGTGACTGCTGGTGTCTAGTTGATGCTATGGCAAAGTGTTCAGATGGTTCCACCACCAAATCCCTCTCAAGTCAGATGAAAAAAAAAAAAAAAAAAAAAAAAAGACTGAACAGACCCTATCTGAGCTTCATCACATGCAAATTAAAATACCCGCCGCCGGACCACCCACCCCGCCACCCCAACACCGGGCCGCTACCACACCACCACCCCAGGAGGACACAACGGTGGGCCTAGTGACCCAGGTCAAGAGGGTCACCAGGACACTACTGTCCTGAGTCCCTTTTCCCCGCAACTACCCCAACACCAGGTGACTGGAAAAAGCCAACGACCGTGCGGGTGGGACAGCCATCGCCAGAATTGGGGTGGGACTGAACAAGATTCAGTCCCAGGTAACACCGTGTTGACGGCTATTGTTACACCCTCAAGGGCAGGAGGCCCAAGGCTATGGCCAGAAGTGTGTACCAGGGTAAGGAGACCCTCGGCTATGGCCTTAGTGCACACCGGAGAGAGAGTTGCCTCTGTGCATCCCTCTCCCGTTGTTCTATCCTATGGGAGCAACACCACGCCGACGGCCACTGTATGTGGCGGGGAAGGAGCGGCCACTGTACGTCCTTCGGTTGCTTCTCTACGGGAAGATCAGCTCCCAGCTACGGCCAAAGTACGTACCAGGGTAGAGAGGCCCTTGGCTACGGCCTCAGTACGTGCAGCTTTTCCCTACTACGGGAGCAACACCGCGCCGATGGCCGCTGTACGTGGCGGGGAAGGTGCAGCCACTGTATGCCCTTCAGTTGCTCCTCGTACGACAGGTAGGCTTACGGCCACAGCCGCAGTACGTACCAGGGTAGAGAGACCCTTGGCTACGGTCTCAGTACGTACCGGACAGAGCGCGGCCCCTGTACACCCCTCTACTGCTTTTCCCTACTACGAGAGCAACACCGCGCCGACGGCCACTGTACGTGGCGGGGAAGGAGCGACCACTGTACGCCCTTCAGTTGCTCCTCGTATGACGGGTAGGCTTACAGCCACAGCCGCAGTACGTACCAGGGTAAGGCGACCTGAGGCTCCAGTTTCAGTACGTACCGGAGAGGACACGGACTCCGTGAATCCTTCTCCTGCCTCTTCACCCTGAGGGAGCCCTTCATCACTATCCGGGAGTGTTGCCCCGGAGGTGTCGCCAGAGTGGTGGCAAGGCCCGATACCGGACCTACCTCCTACGCCTGGGAGATCTCTGTTCCTGCCAGACACCAGACGGAGACGGTGCCGCAGCCCAACCCTGTCGGTGCCTCTGTCTATAGGCGACCGCAGTCCCAGGACCCCCAGGCCCAACCAGCAGACTCCAGACGAGGGCAACCCAGGCTCCCTCACCCCACAGAGCCAGAGACGACAGGCTCGCCTCCTCCAGCTGTTCGGCCCCAGTCCCGAGGGCCACCTCTCAGGTCGAGGCCCCCAAACAGGAGGGCCTCCCTGCACCCCACCAACGAGGCTCCAATACGAGGGCCCCCAAACAGGAGGGCCTCCCTGCACCTCACTGACGAACAGGACCCGGGCAGTGACTCCCCTGCGGGTAGTGTATTGCCCTTTGCAGGCCGGGTCCCCCTAGGGTTCTCCCCTCACGCCCATACTAAGGAGTAAACTCTACCCAGGAAGTACAGGTAAATAGTGACGCCCCTTGTACACACATTCCCTAATAACCCCATTTCTTTTACTCTACTTTTTTTTTCATGAGACACCAGTCTCATATCTGTTATGTTAATATGGGCACTAAAACTACTTCATGTAATCCTCTTGCAGTTGCCACATTCAGACATCTCTCTTATATCAAGACCTCCATAGCACTAACCACTTTCCTTCCCAGAATTACTCTACTTCATGCTTCCATTGTATATTTACCTCTCTGCTGTCACTGCACCCAGCTACTGTACTTAAATTTCCTTTCCAGTTTAAGTCTGTCGATTCATCATCACATCACATTAGGAATCAGTTTCTTTCTCCACAACCATTACTTTGCTCATACCTATATTTACTTTTAAATCAAAAAGCTCACAGACATCAAAACTTGAATCAGTCTGCAAGGCTCATGTTCACTACAAGCAAGCAACACAGTATCATCCATATACTTTAAATCTGTGATGTTCCACCCTCAATTATTTATTACCTTTCTCACAGACATCAAACCTTGAATCAGTCTGCAAGGTTCATGTTCACTACAAGCAAGCAACACAGTATCATCCGTATACTTCAAATCTGTGATGTTCCACTCTCAATTATTTATTACCTTTCTCACCCCTCTCTTCACAACTGGAGGTTATACCTGTCTCATAACAGCATGCAGACATCACACAACATTGTTTCACTCCAAAACTGACATTAGACCACTCACTCAGATGTCTACCCATCCTTTCACAGGCTTCAATACCATCACAAAAACTCTTTAATAGTATCCATCAGCTTCTCATTCACACTAAACATTTGCAATACCTTCCTTACTCTTTGTTTACCTTGTTGCATTTGTCTTCCAGATCCTTAAATACCATGTAGTCCTTTTCACAAGAATATTCCACTGTCTCAAATACCTTATCCACCCACGTGAGGTGGGTGGTATGCGGGATGATGAGATAGTGATTTTGGGAGGGGACTTAAATGGTCATGTAGGTGAAGCAGCCCAAGGTTATGAAGGAGTGCATGGGGGATGTGCATATGGTCTAAGGAATGCAGAAGGGGAAAGGATACTCGAGTTTGGGGAGGCAACGGACATGATTGTGTGCAACACATATTTTAGGAAAAGAGACAGTAGGTTAATTACGTATGAGTCTGGGGGAAATAGCAGTCAGATAGATTATTTTCTGGTTAGGAGGGCCGATAGGAGGTTAGTGAGGGATGTTAAAGTTATAGGAAGTGAGGAGTGTGTGCAGCAGCACAAACTATTGATTTGTGATATGGTGCTTAAAGAACAAATGATGAAAAAGAGGACTTATGTACCTAGGAGGAAAATATGGAAGCTGAAAAACCAAGTAGTAAGGGATGCCTTCTATAGCGAGTTGAGGAGAGTGGTGGCTGAACAGGGAGCTGTAGACAGAGGCGTTAATGAACAGTACAGAGCCCTCAAGAACAATTTCTTGAGAGTTACTGATGTAACATGCGGCTGGACAAGAGGACCACCAAGACATAAAGTAACTTGGTGGTGGGATGAGGGTGTAGAAGCTGCAATTAAGGAGAAAAGAAGGCTTTTCCGGGAATGGAAGAAGGGTGGTAGCAAAGAGGAATATTTGGCTGCCAAGCGTAGGGCTAGGAGAGAGGTATACAGGGCAAAGTCTGAGTCACAGAGACAATTACTTGATAACCTAAATCATGGGAAAGGAAAAATATATTTAGGGTGGCAGGTCAGGTGAAGAGGGATAATCGGGATATCATAGGTGAGCAGTGTGTGAAGAATGATGAAGGAAGGGTAGTGGTGAACAGTGAGGATATTAAAGATGCATGGAGAGAGCATTATAGCCGGTTGTTGAATGAGGAGTTTGACTGGGACAGGGAAGGTTTGGAGCCAGCAGATCCAGTGTCTGGCCCTTGGCCTTTGATTGATACTGCTACTGTGAGTGAGGCAATAGGCAGGATGAGGGTGGGGAAGGCAGCAGGTGTGTCTGGGTTGACTGCCGAAATGTTGAAGGCCTCAGGCGATATAGGGGTGAGTTTAGTCACTGACCTGATAAATAGGATTATTTATGAGTGTGTTGTCCCAGATGATTGGCTGAAGAGTGTAATTGTAAATGTGTATAAAGGGAAGGGTGATGCCCTGGAAAGAGGGAATTATAGAGGTATAAAGCTTTTAGATCAGATAATGAAGGTAATGGAGAGAGTTTTAGAAGGTATGATTAGAGAAAGAGTGAATATTGATGAGATGCAGTTTGGGTTTATGCCAGGTAGGGGGACCACTGATGCCATATTCATTGTTCGACAGCTTCAGGAAAAATATATTGGTAGGAGAAGGGATCTTTATTTTGTTTTTGTTGATTTGGAAAAGGCCTTTGACAGAGTCCCTAGAGAGGTGGTGAAGTGGGCAATGAGAAAGCTTGGCTTGGAGGAGTGGCTGGTTAGGGTGGTTATGGCCATGTATGTGGGTGCTCACACCCAGGTGAGAGTGAATGGAGATTTGAGTGATGAGTTTTCCGTGAATGTTGGTGTGCATCAGGGATCAGTCTTGAGTCCCATGTTGTTTATCATGGTACTTGAAGCCCTTTCACGTGACTTTAGAAACGGACTCCCGTGGGAGTTGTTGTATGCTGATGATTTGGTGTTGATTGCAGAGAATGAAAGAGAGGCGGAGGAAAGGTTTAGGAAGTGGAGAGATGGTATGGGGCAAAAGGGTTTAAGGGTAAATGCAGATAAAACAAAAGTGATGATATCTAGGGTTGGTGGCGGTACTGTCAAAGACGAGGGAGAGTGGCCATGTGCAGTTTGCCACAAGGGCGTGGGAAGTAATTCCATCTTGTGCGGTGTGTGTGATAAATGGGTGCATAAGAGATGTAGTGGTATCAGAGGTAGACTGCGAGATAATGCTGATTTTATGTGTACGGCGTGCCGGGATGAGCAGGTGGAGATCGTCAGACGTGAAAGAATTGAACTTGCTGGTGAATCTCTTGAGTGTGTGGAAGAGTTTTGTTATTTAGGAGACATGTTGTGTGCTGGAGGTGGGGCTGGAGCTAGCTCTGTGGCTAGGGTGAGAAGTGGTTGGAAGAAGTTCAGGGAGCTCTTGCCTCTCCTGACATTGAGGGGGCTCTCCCTACGTGCTAAGGGGTCTTTGTATGCAGCGTGTGTTAGGAGTGTAATGCTGTATGGCAGTGAGACCTGGGCAGTGAAGGAGGAAGACATTCGCCGGCTCAGACATACAGAAATGACAATGATTAGGTGGATGTGCAGTGCGTCCCTGCGTCCAAGGCCTGGAGGGGCTGGGTTTACAATGGAAGAGTTGAGAGGTAGGATGGGACTGGAGTGTATTGGTGTTGTGATGAGGAGAGGTAGATTGAGGTGGTTTGGACATGTGGAGAGGATGGGGGATGATAGTTGGGTGAGGAAGGTGAGAAGTGTTAATATTGGGGGTGGGGTTATGAGGGGTAGACCGAGAAAGACATGGGACGAGGTCATTAAGTGTGACCTTAGGGTTAAGGGACTGAACAGGGAGGCTGCAATGGATCGTGCAGCATGGACAGCCGCCATTAGGTGACCAAGGCCGACACATGCAAGCATGTTGGAGCCTTTAAAAACGAACGAAAACGAACGAACACATCCATTACCACCGCAAAATTCACCTTGTTTGCAACTCACTAGGTCTTTTGATGGATTCTGTATTTTCCCTATAATACAGGTACTCCTAATTCTTTCCTGCAAAAATACTGCTACCCAGTTTACCTTCTGAAAGCTGATCTGTATTAGTTTACCTTGTCTTTAGAGTTGATCTGTATTAGTTTACCTTGTTCTGACAGCTGATCTGTCTTATTCTTTTGTCTGATATGCCATTTCTCTCTTTTGTACAGTCTTCCTCCTCTTTATAACCTATAAGAAACCCATTTTTTCCCCCAAACAGAAAAGTACTTCACTGACTGCATTCTGTTTAATACCACTCTTTTTGTTTTGTTACTCTTGTGTACAGAAAAGATTCAAACATATAACAATCAGTATGTCTTTAAATACATACAAAGCTGGTACTGCCCTTTGTAAATACACAGATGTATAATCTGCCCTTTTCCTTGGTCTCTACAAGGACAGTAAATATCATGAACATTATTACCAACATTCAACCATATCTCTTATTGGTGAGGTTCCAGTTATCAACTTCTGAACCTTTTGGTCACCTTTTATAACCCCGCCATACTAAAGGTAACAGCAACACCCATTCCCTTACTACCTCTGTGAGATCTGGGGTGTGGGAGAGTCTGAGGGTAGGGTACTATAATCCAGATCACTGAACACACATAGAATAACTAGTAAATCTTTCATACTTCAGTCTTCCTCAGGCCAAATGTTATCTTAAGTTACAGTACACCTCCTACATGAAGAGATTAAAAACAGTCCCCTCAGAGCCTCCCTTAGCCTCTAAATACTGGGAATGCATGATGTTAAACTGTACCATCATCATCTTCATCATCAACAACCATACAGAGGCTTCCAATGCATCCTCCAACATAATCACTTGCGCATTAATACAAACCTTACCTCTTGAGACGGTGCGGTATTAATGTCTGTGTTGATTGAACATTAGTCTCAATGGGTAAAACTGCTATCAAATTAAACTTTTATAACCATCTCATCAATTTGTCAATATCAAAACCTGTGTCCTGTATATAACTGGTGCCATGGTTATTTATCCTCTAACAACTGCTCAAAGTTTACTTCAGTTTACAACAACGAAGATAAAACGGTATTCTCAATAATTATATGCAAGGAATGCTAACAAGCTAATGTTAATTACAATTATGTGACTGGACTGGAATACTGAGCACAACAATTAACTCCTTCATTCATCCAAAGGACAAGCTTTGTATTTCATTCCGCTAATACCAAATGATTAGATTAGGACTCCAGGATAGAGAATTTATAAACCATCTCTACTAACCCCTTGACCCTAAGGACACATCTTGTGTTTACTAAGACAATGTGAGACCTATAAGGATGATGTGGTTAACCCCTTCAGCCAGAGAATGTCATTTATACTATAGACCAGCTCCTACCAGGTAATTTTATTTAACTTATGAAATGATGTTTTGTATTAAATGGGTTAATAAAGACTATACCTGTATCTAACTTCTTCATTTTGATAATTCTCTCCTAAGCTGGATAAAACTGTTTGATGGCAGCAAAGACAAAATAAATATGAAATATTGTGAAGCAGTACAGTACTGTATTATTCTTGTTAAGGATCATGAAAATCAGAAAGTCATAACCTGAACATATGTACAGTACTTTACACATCAACCAGAAAATGCACCCTCAATTACAACACTGTATACACAGATCCCTTGGTTACTGCACAAAATGGTGCTGAATATGGCTCGTGATAATAACAAATGCAAGAGCCAATAGGATATCCCATTTGATACCAGGCACCCCAAGCACAAGCCCATATTATCCCTTTTATGAAAATTTAGACCCACTAAATACATACATTCGTGTCATAACTTACGCGAATTTGATTTACGTGATTTTGACAACAGTAATCTCTCAATTATCAAGCATAATACAGCCAACCCCAGCAACGAATAATGTGAAATGCTGGACATTGTGTCGGTACCCCCAATTGACTATCCATTCAGCATTAAGCAGGATAATGTGTCATTACCCAAAGCTGTCTTGATCCTCTATCTTAAAAACTCCAACAATATTACCCATGAGCAAAAAATTAAAATCAAGCATAAAACACAATTCAGTGCTGATACAATACATATAGTACAGTACAGTGTAATACAGTACATAATATAATCATAACCATACTGTACTCACCAAGTGCTGGCATTGATGGAGGGTACAGTACAGTACTACACCACAAAGTACAGTGCACCTAATCCCATGTGGTCTAGTGGTGAATGGCTACCACAAAGATTACTACAGCACGGGGCCACAGGCTATGTCACAACACGAGGGGACAGCCACCACGAGAGTCACAAATTCAGAAATGCACAGATACGTCCTCACTATACAGCGTCCATGAGAGAGAATGAGAGTGCAATGGTAGGCTTGGTGCATCAGGTGGGCCACTCCTGCAATGCACTGTGATTGGTTGGTGTGTTGCCGGGTCTGCCGGTGTGTCAATTGGGTCCCAAGTCTGAGCTGGATGATATACACTATTCCCGAAAAATGCACAGTACTGCTGACTGCTTCCCATTTCTGGAGCCAGATATTGCCTAATTTCACTGGATATTGTTTTAATACAACCAGGCAAAAGGTGCCGGATATTGAACTGGGCCTGATATTATGATAATGAAAGACTGAGTGATTTCTATATGTGATTTAAAATACCATACAAATACAGCCATGTGCCACTTAGCATCCATGATACATTTTGAAAATAGGGCATTATGAGATCTGGATGTCAAGCGACCACTGCAACTTATGCACTGTATACTGTAGCTATATTGCACTATACAGGGTGGTGCAAAAGTAGGTTGACACACACACACTCTGCCTCAACTGCATAAGTTCATTACAGAGGCCTGCCAGGAAATCATCATCAACCTGGACCTGTGCACTACTGTGTGTCGAGGTGTGGCTGACAGACTCCAGGAATGTGTCAATGGTGAGGGCGGACACTTTGAACACTTACGAGACTAAAAGTGTGTCTTTGTTGTTGGAATAAATGGTAAATGTCAACAAACATTTGCACCACCCTGTATATACAGGTATATAGTATATACTGTACTGTATATTACTTTTAAAGTATGGTACAGTATAAAATGACTAAATTATGTTTTTCTGGGGGGGGGGATTAAAAAAAATTCCTATTATACTACGGTTGGTGGGGGCGCTCACCATCCACCCACTCGATGTAGTGCTGCTCTCAGGTGTCCACCCTTTCCTCTCCTCCATCCTTCTTTACTTCCAGCCTCCTCTGTCTTTCTTTTCTTTCATTCTTTTCCTTGTTCTTCTGCCTACGGGTGACTTTACACTCCCTCTTCAGTCTTTCTTTCTTTCATTCTTTCCTCTTCCTTCTGCCTGTGGGTGACTCTACACTGAGTGAAAAACCAAATGGCTTCCTGTACACCAGGAAACCATTTACTAAGCTGGGTGGTAACTATACAACCAAATTATGGCGCCTGGTGGTTTAGTGGGCAAGTATGGCACTCCAATTGGACTGAGCTGATGAAGGTTTATATCCAAGAGGTGGTTAGGGCTTATTGCTCATGTAATGCCACTCAGGGATGAGTGAGGCTGGTCACTCTCATCTTAAATGTCAGGACTAATTTGCCTAGCCCTGGGCTCCTACATTCCTCATGGGGCAACACAGGATTGGATGATGATGATGATGATGATGATGATGATGATGATGATAATGATGATTCTTGTTTGCTGGTGAGGACTTATATCAGTTTAAATAAAATTGTCTCACACTGGTTGGAACGCTTAGTTAACAATAAACATGACCAAGTTCTGTGAGACTTGTATGTATTTGGGTACTCTATATTTATATACCTCTGTAGCATGTGGAAGGATCCTTAATACACTTTCTTTTTCATAAATGTGGGCATCATCAAACTGTGGGGAAAAAAAAAAAAAAAAAAAAAAAAATCACATGCTATCACATGCAATACAATAGCATAAAGATCAAACATATGAAGAAAATGACAAATATTAATATTATTTTTACCTCTTTGTAAATGAACTGCATTAAACAGTCTTTCGCTATATACTGCAGAATTACGGTATTACAGTAGTTTTACAAACATTCTAAAGGCACCAATGTTAAGCATGTATTTTCAGCATCCTACAAAGTGAGTGGTCTGGCCTTTGTATGGGCATGACTTCAATTCCAGGCTGGGCCAGGGAATACTGTACTTTGAAGATCTGACTTTAATTACAGCAAGACTTTACTGTGGTACTGCGTCATGTTTTTATTCTAATTTGTTATGGATTGGTCTGCATTCTATCAAAGAAAGTTCAATCTGTGCTGAATAGAGTGGCAAGATTTATCTTTCGCCTCCCCTGAAGAACCCCAACCACCTCATTTCTAACTGAGGTGCATTGGTTGCCAGTAAAAGCTAATATGGAACTTAAACAGTGTCTTATTACTTTCAAGCTTCTCAAGTTTGACAAACCAAAGTATCATGGTGAACTGTAAAACATCAGTTGGTATGTCTAGGTGTGATGTTAGGTGATGACAATTCCTTGTGTACAGTACAGGTTTCTCTCTTAATTCCTTGTGCCTTGAAAGCCCACAGCTGTTCATCAGTTGTCTTTCTCTGATCAGTCTTTTTCCTTATGTCGACTCAACGTCATCTAACAAACTGTCATATTCACGAGGCAATGCACTTCCAGTTAAATCTTTTAGAGGGCAGCTTAAAGCTATTCCCTTTTCAAGAAGCTTACAATTTAAAGAGAGGTGCTGTGATAGACGACTACAGGGCTTAATTGCTGTTTTTTTTTTTTCTGATTAAGTCTGTACAGTATATCAGTGATATCATAATTCTTGTAGGTGTAAAGTGTAAATGAGAGCTGATCGCTATACAATGAACTATTTAGAAAGAAAAGGCATTTTTGAGGAACAAAAGACCAGATTATTATCATTATTACTATTAATTGCAGTGGAAATGTTCCTAAAATATGGTATGCAACAGACAATGGAATATTTTAGCCAAGGAACAGATGCACAGGATGAACTAAAAAGCAGAAATTTAAACTACAGTAGAGGCTAAAAAAAGAGCTTGATTTAAAACTATAAAACAAAACAAACATGGTAAGCTGGAAATTCATCTCGGTAACTAAAATGTGTAGAGTTGAGAGCTAAGATGACCTACTATTTACCAGTAACATTATATAAAACCAATTTAGTAAGCAAAACAAATCAGAGCTTACAACAGTCCACGCTGGAAAATGGTATAGCATGAAAAGATACGGAAAAAAAGAAAGCCAGCCCCATCTTACACCGTTCAATGCACAGGGGCCCCAGACTAGGCTACTGTAGTCCAGTACATTTAAAGGTAGATAATTAGTCTACTCCCCCACTGTGGCACTGCATTATTAAGAAAAACCTTCACTCACCTCATGGAGATCAAACCTATGCAAGGCCATCACCCTGACCACTTCAAACCACCAAACACCAAGAGTTAAGTAAATAGAGACAATCCACATCCAAGTTTTTTTTTTTTTTTTTTAATTGCTTCTCATAATATAACTGCCCATGAATTAACACAATTTTTCAAATGCAGGTACTCATGACAGTCTGAAGTCACAAACCTGTCTTTTCAGTGTAATTTTTTAACCCATCAGTTATGTGTCAGAGGCATATTCAGCTCAAAGTGGTTCACTCTGAGTAGCATTTTGACTACACACATCATACATATCAAGTGAGGATAACTGTACACCAGAAAAATCATCATCATCATCATCATCATCATCATCATCATCATCACCACCACCACCACCACCACCACAACCACCAACTTAATCCTACGTGGGCAAATGGAATTCCTGGGGACCCCAGCATGTTTTTAAAATGTTTGCCATTAAGCCATTTTTACTTTCACAGCCTGGCCTCTCATGACTTTTATTGTAGATGGTTATTTTATTACATCATAAAACTTGAGCAAAAAATTTCGCGCGATTAAGGAGTGACATTGCAGTAAATGTACCCCACCTGGCCTTTCATGTGACTAATTTTTTTTATATATTTTTTTCAGATATTTCAGATTACAAACATTAGGACAATGTCTATACTAGTAGCAAAGTTTATGCCTCAATGGCAGTGGCAGAAGGCGACAAAGAAGAAGAAAATTATTCAGATGGTGATTTATCTGTATCCGAAGCTGATGATTATGATGTGCTTGAACGATCGGACAGTGAAATTAGTGTGAGTAGTATTGAATCTCCTGTAAGTTCTGATGATAATTCTGAAAATGCATGTGGTGGTAGTAATACAGAAGATGCTCATCAAGAGGATAAAACAAGAAATTGTTGTACCAAATTTGAACATTATAGGGATAGTTTTATTTTACGATCGTGCTAATTTACTTCACACATGAACTTGTTATTTATTTTGAGAACCTATTCCAAGAATACTGACAATCAGACATTCAAATAAGTGTAGAATCTGTACTTCCACACTCGAAGTTTAATAAAATTGTGATAAAATGAAAAAAATTGTTAAAATAATAATAAAAAAAAAGAAAACAAGGGACACTTGGTGGGTTGGTTCCACGTGCCATGTCCTAGGCAACATATGTACAAAGTTTAGATATAACTTTATGAATATGCCAGAAATACACCATTAAGGTTTGGGGTCCGCCATCGGCCTTCCACAAAACTTTGTAACTCCTTGCCCACGCAGGGTTAAATCCCACAAAATAGGTGGACTGAGGTAAGACCTTAAAACAATGAAAGAGCACAAATCTGGAATGTGATCAAACTGTGTGCCTTGTGAAATGCGCCACACAAAATATACTGTAGAGATAAAATACAGAAACAGTGTGCCTAGTGAAATGAGCCACACCATAATACAGAGATAAAATACAGGACTGCTAATAAAGTATAAGTCCTCATATATGTAATGTATTAAGTTTCATAATAACAGCATTTTTCTGGGAAAAATGGCACAAAACTCTGAAAGAAATTTTTCTTTAATCAAGGTGGTAAACCCAATGGAATTTATTTATTTTTATATTCAGTACTCTTAGTTAACTTTCAATTATTTAATTTAGCATAGAGGATATTGTTTGAATGGGAGGGGTCAGATAAAGCCCTCACCAACCTT
>NC_137030.1:31425915-31480522 GCF_032717465.1 Coenobita brevimanus | reverse complement strand
AAATATCATCCACGTCTATCTGTCTCTTTATCTAACTGTAAGCTTACCTAAATCTACCAGACCAAAGCTAATCTACCTTTACTGACTACCCGGCCCTGCCCTGCCCTACCCTACACTACCCTACCCTACCCTACCCTACCCTACCCTTTCCTACCTTACCCTGCCCTACCCAACACTACCCTACCCTACACTACCATACCCTACACTACCCTACCCTACCCTAACCTGCCCTACCTTACACTACCCTATCCTACCCAGCCCTACCTTACACTACCCTACCCTACACTACCTTGTCCTACACTACGCTACCCTACCTTACCCTACCCTACCCTGTCCTACATTACGCTACCCTACCCTACCCTACTCTACTCTACCCTACCCTACTCTACCCTACCCTACCCTACCCTGTCCTACACTACCCTACCCTACCCTACCCTACCCTACCTACCTACAGTATCTTGTCCCTAGAGAAGCTCAGGCAGTGAAGACACGTGGGAGAGAGAGAGAGAGAGAGACACAGACAGACAGACAGACAGACAGACAGACTGAGAGACAGACAGACAGATACGGAGACAGACAGACAGACACGGAGACAGACAGACAGAGACAGAGAGACAGACAGACAAACAGAGTGGCTGGGGACGAGAGGCCAGAAGAGACGGGCTGGGGACGCGCCTGACGTATCATATTCTCTCGTCTGGCGCGTCCCCAGCCCGTTTCCTTGACTCTCGTCCCCAGCCACTCCCTCCACCCCCCTTCTCTCCCTTAGTCATTTTCTCTTCTTACTTCCTGCTTCCTTCCTTCCTTCCTTCCTTCCTTCATTCATTCCTTTATTCCTTCCTTCTTTCCTTCATTCATTCCTTTATTCCTTCCTTCCTTACTTCTTTCCTTCCTTTCTTTCTTCCTTCCTTCCTTCATTCATTCATTCATTCATTCATTCCTTTCTTCCTCTTCCTTCCTTCCTTCCTTCCTTCATTCCTTCCTTCCTTCCTTCCCTCCTTCCATCCTTTCTTCTTTCCTTCCTTCCTTCCTTCCTTCCCTCCTTCCTTTCATCCATCCCGTCTGTCTGTTGTCTATTAGGTATCTCCATATATACATACTAATGGCCTACCTACCGTCCTACCTACTGTACATATCTACTTACCTACCTACCTTCGTATCTACTTACCTACCAGCCTACCTACCTATTTATCTACTTACCTACCTTCCTACCTACTTACCTACCTACTGACCTATCTACCTACTTTACTCTTGCCTACCTACCGACCTGCCTACCTACCTACCAACCTACTTACCTACTCACCTATTTCTCTGCCTACCTACCTACCTATCTAAATACCTACCTACTTTACCTACCTCCTTATCTACCTACTTACCTACCTACTTACGTTTATTCTTGCCTACCGACATGCCCAAGTTCCTCAGTTACCTGTAATTGCCCAGCCTCAGTACTGATGCACACACACACACACACACACACACACACACACACACACACACACACACACACACACACACACACATAGTCAACGGCCTTCCTCTCTCTCTCTCTCTCTCTCTCTCTCTCTAACGTGCCGTATTGTATGAAAACTAGAGCTTTAAGATAACGTGTATACACCTACATAGGCCTACGTACATACATACACACGCACACACTACATACACACGCACACACTTCATACACATACACACACTACATACACACACGCAAACACTTCATACACACACACACACACACACACACACACACATCTACATACATATATCACAAATGTGCACACACTACATACATATATACATATATATATATATATATATATATATATATATATATATATATATATATATATATATATATATACATATATGCATACATACACACACACACACATCACGAAGCATACACGTACAGTACATACACACGCATAGACACCAACACATATACGTCAAACACACTCACATACACACCTACACATGTACGTCACATACACACACGCACACACGTCATACTGATAAGACTGTTTATTCTTACACACCTACACATGTACGTGAAATATACTCACATGACTACACACACGCACACGTCACACTGATAAGATTGTACACACACACACACACACACACACACACACACACACACACACACACACACACACACACACAATACTCTCTAATGGAACTTGCTGGTGGGAAAATGTGTGTATGTAACTGGTGGTGTGAGAGGTTGCCATGGTAACACACAGGCACCTCCCACTAGTCAACCAAAGACTTCCTTGGCGATATATTTTTGGACAAGGCTGATTAACATCCTTTTGTACGTTATTTATGCAGATTATGGTAAAGCTTGAAGTATTTATACAGCACAGTAGGAGAGAATGGTGTAATAAGCAAAATAAATCGCCAAGGGACAGGTGCTAGGGAGTTGTAGAATGAGTTTATAGCTGTAATTTCTATCAGAGCGTTCCATTAAGCTGTATGTATAGCTTATCAGACTTAACATGGCTGAGATCTTCATTTTGATGCTTCTTTCCCAAAGCTGATTACAGGCTGAAGAAGACAATACCACAGCTCTTCATCCCGCGCACAGAACTTTTTCGTGACTAGCATCATATTGTATGGTCAGGCTCTTGTTACAGCTCAGTATTCAAGATGGAAAGATGGCAATTTTAGGCCAAGTTAAAGTGAAGTTCTGTATCCATTCCATATCACCTTTTCGTGACTATACCGGTCTTCCTCTAACTCGGGCCGGATTTCCATCCCTGTGTAGGTCATTTTACTCATTTCACGTAGTCCAGTGCCAGGAAATGACAATGGTATGGCTCTACATCCTTTATTTAGCGCTTCTTCGTGACTAGCATCATGTTCTGGTGTTCATCTATTGTTACAACTCAGCATTCAAGATGGAGAGATGGTAATTGTAGGTCCATTTAGGGAAAAGAGAGTATTGTTCTACTTCCTAGTGTTAATGTATCCTTACAGCTCAGCATTTAAGGTGAGAAAATGGCAATATTAGACAAAGTGAAAGTGAATAGAGTATGGTAAACATCTAAATATAATTTCTGATTTTGTTTGCTACGGTCACTGATGCTTCCTCTACGACGGTTTTCTCTTATGCACCCAGGCTTCTAAGACCCATTCCCAGCTGAATAAAATCGTCTGGAATCTAATACAATAAAAGTACTAGAGTTGTCATGATCATTGGAGGGTTAATATTTACAGCATTAAAGCTCTCAGACACTTATAAATAGCTCACAGGTGCATAATAGCCTCTTGTATTAGCTAGAATAAAATGCTAGAGTTACCCTGAAGATGAGAGGGCCTCCGTGCCCTCTAGTGGATGTAAAAGTAGTTAGGTAAAGTTTCACACAAGTTTCTGGGCTGAACAAGCATGGCATTCCATTGGTCAGTCAGTGGTACTCGGACGATAAGAGGGTGAGGCTGCGTCGGCTCCGTCTCCTGCTGTAAGTGTTAAATTTTACTGTTTTGGGGTTAAATTTCGCTGTTTTTGCCATTAAGATGATTCAGATAGGACACAGAGGTATCTTGCTGCCAACCAGGAAGTGTCATAGGTCAAATAGATTCAACAGATGAGGGCAATAGACGTCGTTTTGCTGGTTAGGGGGTAGTGATGGTGTGTAGGCTTCTCCTCTTGCTGCAAGTGTTGGGTTTTGCTGTTTTTGCCATTAAGGTGACTAAATTAGGACACGGGGATATCTTACGGTCAGCCAGGAAGCGTTGTAGGCCAAAGAAATTGTAGAAAATAAGGGAAATGGATGTAATTTTAATAGTCGTGTATCGTCACCTATATCTATAGCCCTAATTGTCTAGTTATCTATAGCCAGACGCCTTAAACCCGTAAGGGGTGGCCACAAACAAATCGCCTCCATGTCGCCCTGTACCTTGCCATTTCGCTGCCCTCCTCCCAAAGTACACCTGCCTCTCTCGTATACTTCTCTACTTCATCCCTCCATCCCATCCCCTTCACTATGCCCATTTTATTATAACTTGGCCTAAATTGCAATTTCTTCATCTCGAATGCAGAGTTGTAACAATAGAATATTATGCTAGTCACGAACAAGTGCTGTTTCAAAGACGCAACTGAGACACGTGATATAAGCTGCAAAAGGACGAAAATCTGAGCCAAGCTAAGGTGAAAGGAGTAGCGTACAGAATCATCCTAGATAACATGAAAGTTTCCGGATTGTAAAGAACTAGAAAAAATCATCATCATCATCATCAAAATCACCACACCACCACCACCACCACCACAACCAACATAATAGTCATTATCATCATCATCTATCTACTACTACCATCTACTGCCAGACGCCTCAGTCATCATCATCATCATCATCATTAAATTTTTTCATGCCTTCACTCTTACAAACATGCATACAGTTTGAGTTACACACTGGTATTCGCACACAGTTAATACGCACACAGAGCACGCACACAAGTACGCACAAACAGAGAACGCACACTAACAGAAGCGCATTGAATACGCACACACTGAATACGCGCGCACTGAACACGCACGCGCACACACACACACACACACACACACACACGCACACTGAACACGCACACAATAAACACGCACGCACTGAACACGCACAATTTGACTAAGTACACACTGAACACACACAATTTGACTACGTACACACTTAGCACGTACACACTGATGCACGCACACACCGATGCACACACACGCTGTGGCATGTACGCACTAAACACGCGCACACGGAGCAGGCACACACTAATGAACGCACGTATTCATTCACGCAAACACTGATACCAGCACTGATCAGAGCACGCACGCACACTAATATACGCACACACTGATACACACAGGCACTGATACACACAGGTACTGATACACACAGGCACTGATACAGACAGGCACTGATACACACAGGTACTGATACACACACCGATACACGCACACTTATACGAGCACATAGATACACGCACACAATAATGCACACGCACACACTCACGCACATACTAATACACACACACACACACACACACACACACACACACACACACACACACACACACACACACACACAGCCACTAAACAGGTGACGAGTAGGAATGCGGGGATAGGGACAGACAGGTCGGAAATATCTATATATCTATATCTGTCTACATCTGTCTATCTATATATCTGTCTATCACTATATCTATAATGAGAGAGAGAGAGAGAGAGAGAGAGAGAGAGATGGGGGGAAGGGGCATGAGGTAAGTCAGGCAGGGAGGAGGAGGGTAGACTGTTGTTGTTCGTGTTCCTCCTCCAAATTCCCCTGTTCGTCAACGCGATAGGATGGCCGGGGATACTGTAGAGATGGAAGGCAAAAGTGGCAGGAGATAAATTATATAAAATGGTGATCCCTGAACCTCACCTGTATCGAATCGTTCGTATCGTATCTTTATAAAGGATCTAACATGCTTGCATGCGTCGTCGGCCTTGGTCACATCATGGCGGCTCTCCACACTGCACAGTCTTTTGCAGCCTCCCTATTCACTCCCTTATCCCTGAGGTCACACACTATGACCTAGTCCCAGGCCTTTTTCGGTCTGCCTCTTGCAACCCTACTGTACCTCCGACGTTCACACCTCTCTCTCCCCACCCAATTGTCATCCTCCATCCTCTCCACATGTCCAGACCATCTCAATCTATCCCTCCTCATCACAACAATACACTTTTGTCTCATCCTTCCTCTTAACTCGTGAATAGTAACTAGCCCCCCCCCCCACACACACACACACTCCCAGGCCTCGCATTCAAGGAGACACTTCACATCCATCTAATCATTGTCATTTCTGTGCGAAATGTGTTGACTACGTAAACCTTGGTTAGGTAAAGATTCTTTAATTCCCCCGAACAAGAGTGACATCATTCTTATTTTATTCTTATTGTTATCAAGCCATTTTATTCAGCTTACGAGCAGCCTCTCGTACTAAAGATTTTATTAGTACTGCATCTGACTCCTTCAGTTTGAAAAGTGTACCCTAAGCTGAATAAAATCATCAGGCTGTTGCAAGAATAAAATGAACGACGTTTCCTGGCTGAATGGGTTAACACTAACATGATCATTTGCCCCGACATTATCCGATTTATTCACCTTCTCGATAACTGACTGAAATTTTGGTAGTCATGGTCGGTGACAGGATGGGGCTTTGACCATAATGGCTTTCAGGTTGGCTCTCATGACTGTACCGTTCACATATTTGCATAAAGATTGTGATTTTCACCATTGCTTGATCAGGGCATGCGTTCTGACGTCGTGCGTTGTGTGAACTACGGGGGGAGGGGGGTGAAGATTGTCTGTACCCCCACCCCCCCAAGAAATTACTTAAAATAATGCGTGTACTCTATTGGATGACGTGGATGTGGACGTATTATAACTACATATTTACACGGTACAGCAATTCCACTATGACACGAGCTGTTGACAATGCTGGTGCTCTTGGGTCTAAAGAAGCTATTTTTTCGGTGACAATCCCTCCTAAGAAATGAGTTCATTATTCACACACCCGTCGGGCAAGGGAGATACAATAATCCTGGTTAATATCTGTTTATTTCAAAGGTGCCCTGAGGTTTATGAAAAGTCCCAAACACTCCTTGCTAATTAAAAAGCCGATGGAAAATATGTTAAATACAATTGTTAAATTTGCCAACATTTACAAACAATCACACTGATATATTTCCAGAGGAAGATTTTTGTGTTTTGGCGTCGTAGCAGTGGCTAATTGTACACACCATCTCTAAACTACCACCTTCTCTATGCCCACTACTCCAGTCCACCTTCCCTACCCCCTCACCTCTTCCCTACCCCCTCACCTCTTCCCTACCCCCTCCTCTCTTCCCTCAACCCCCGTCCCCTCTTCCCTCTACCCCCTCACCTCTTCCCTCTACCCCCTCACCTCTTCCCTCTACCCCCGCACCTCTTCCCTACCCCCTCACCTCTTCCCTACCCCCTCACCTCTTCCCTCTACCCCCTCACCTCTTCCCTCTACCCCCTCACCTTTTCCCTCTACCCCCTCACCTTTTCCCTACCCCCTCACCTTTTCCCTACCCCCTCACCTCTTCCCTACCCCCTCACCTCTTCCTTACCCCCTCACCTCTTCCTTACCCCCTCACCTCTTCCTTACCCCTCACCTCTTCCCTCTACCCCCTCACCTTTTCCCTACCCCCTCACCTCTTCCCTCTACCCCCCTCACCTTTTCCCTCTACCCCCCTCACCTTTTCCCTCTACCCCCCTCACCTTTTCCCTACCCCCTCACCTCTTCCCTACCCCCTCACCTTTTCCCTCTACCCCCCCACCTCTTTCCTACCCCCTCCCCTCTTACCTCTACCCCCTCCGGTCTTCCCTACCCCCCTCTTCCCTACCCCCTCCCCTCTTCCATACCCCCTCCCCTCTTCCCTACCCCCTCACCTCTTCCGTCTACCCCCCTCCCCTCTTCCCTCTACCCCCTCCCCTCTTTCCTACCCCCTCACCTTTTCCCTCTACCCCCTCACCTTTTCCCTCTACCCCCTCCTCTCTTCTCTACCCCCTTCCCCTCTTCTCTACCCCCTTCCCCTCTTCTCTACCCCCTCCCCTCTTCCCTCTACCCCCCTCCCCTCTTCCCTCTACCCCCCTCCCCTCTTCCCTCTACCCCCTCCCCTCTTCCCTCTACCCCCTCCCCTCTTCCCTACCCCCTTCCCCTCTTCTCTACCCCCTCCCCTCATCCCTCTACCCCCCTCCCCCCTTCCCTACCCCTCACTTTTTCCCTACCCCCTCCTCCCTTCCCTATCCCCTCCTCCCTTCCCTACCCCCTCCTCCCTTCCCTACTCCCTCTCCCCTTCCCTACTCCCTCACCTCTTCCCTACCCCCTTACCTCTTCCCTACCCCCTTACCTCTTCCCTACCCCCTCCTCCCTTCCCTATCCCCTCCTCCCTTCCCTATCCCCTCCTCCCTTCCCTACCCCCTCCTCCCTTCCCTACTCCCTCTCCCCTTCCCTACCCCCTCTCCCCTTCCCTACCCCCTCACCTCTTCCCTACCCCCTCCTCCCTTCCCTACTCCCTCTCCCCTTCCCTACCCCCTCACCTCTTCCCTACCCCCTCCTCCCTTCCCTACTCCCTCTCCCCTTCCCTACCCCCTCACCTCTTCCCTACCCCCTCACCTCTTGCCTACCCCCTCACCTCTTCCCTACCCCCTCACCTCTTCCCTCTACCCCCCTCACCTCTTGCCTACTCCCTCACCTCTTGCCTACCTCCTCACCTCTTGCCTACCCCCTCCCCTCTTGCCTACCCCCTCCCCTCTTGCCTACCCACCTCACCTCTTCCCCACCCCCTCACCTCTTCCCTCTACCTCTCACCTCTTCCCTCTACCTCTCACCTCTTCCTTCTACCCCTCACCTCTTCCCTACGCCCTCATGTCTTCCCTACGCCCTCATGTCTTCCCTACCCCCTCACCTCTTCCCTCTACCCCATCACCTCTTCCCTCTACCCCCCTCACCTCTTCCCTCTACCCCATCACCTCTTCCCTCTAACCCCCTCACCTCTTCCCTCTACCCCCTCACCTCTTCCCTCTAACCCCCTCACCTCTTCCCTCTAACCCCCTCACATCTTCCCTACCCCTCACCTCTTCCCTCTACCCCCTCACCTCTTCCCTCTACCCCTTACCTCTTCCCTACCCCCTCACCTCTTCCCTACCCCCTCCCCTCTTCCCTCTACCCCCTCACCTCTTCCCTCTACCCCCTCACCTCTTCCCTCTACCCCCCTCCCCTCTTCCCTCTACCCCCCTCCCCTCTTCCCTCTACCCCCCTCCCCTGTTCCTTCTACACCCCCTCCCATCTCCCTGCTACCAGTCAAACCTCCCCTACCCTCACACCTCTGCTCTCCACCTCTCAGGTTGAATTTTTCCATTGACACGAAGAAAGAAGAGGATTTTCGCACGACCAAGCAGGCAGAGGATATTTACACGGCCAGGCAAGCAAAGGATATTTACACCGACACGACAGACGACAGGAGTGGGAAATAATAGCTTTCTTCACAAGTAAAAGGTATTTGAACCATTTTTAAACTTTTTGAAATTTGAAATATTTTTTTCTGAGCTTTTCTCACATCGTACACTTAGTCATGCATTTTGTTTATTGTTAAAAGAGTTATTTTCACACGCACACGCACACGCGCACACGCACACGCACGAAACACGCACACGCACAAAAATCTCTCTCTCTCTCTCTGACAAATTTTGCACGAGAGCACTGATAGCTGTGTGGTAGTTGTGACGGTGGTGATGTCACCGGTGTTGGTGGTGGTGGTGTGTGGTTGTGGTAGTACGTGGTTGTGGTAGTGGTGATAATGTTATGTTGGTGGTTGTATTACGATGGAGTGTGGTTGTGATGGAGTGTGGTTGTGATGGAGTGTGGTTGTGGTGGTGGTGGTGGTGGTAGTGTGGGTGTGGTGGTGGTGGTACAGTATGGCTGTGAAGAACTTAAAGGAAGGATGTGTGGAATGGGAAGGAATTGGATGACAAGTTGGGGTTAGAAGACATTGACGTAAGTTTGCAATATAATGTTGGTGTTATGGAAAATAAATCTCTCAGGGAAATGCGCTACGAAGCCAGCTATGCCACCCAGAATACGGGACATAGGCTCAGCAGTAGCATATAGTGCGTACTTTGGCCTAATTGATATTTGCTCCACAGAAAACGATGGAAACGCCGGAGAACGAGATGTCAACCCTGGCCAGCGCTGCTGGTAGGTGGGGCTATGTCGCCATCACACAGCTCGTCCCTGGGACCCCTCGAGGCATTCCCCAGGGGCGGCCACTCTGCCTCACCACCTTCCCCATACACGTGAGGCCTTCCCACCCACGCCTGCCTCCCTGGTGCAACCTGGACCTGGCAGGGCTGTTTCACGTGGCCAACACCTCCATCCATTGATTCTCTCCCTCCCCTTGTCCTCTGCTCTGCTGTCCTTTCTTCCTGCCCCTCGGACCCTCGCGCCAGATAATTTGGTCTTTTTGGACACAGAGGAGACCTTGCATTGTGGTTTCCACCACAGTTACAGCACCGAGGTTCGACACGTGTCCCCATCTTGATTTTTTCTCCGCATTCGCTGGACTCGTGCTTCCTAGCGCAGAATCTGCAGCGTGTGTCCTCTTGGCAGCGCCAGGCCCTGTGTCCCCACCTGCTGCAGCGAAGGCAAAATGCTGGTTCCTCAATGTAGGGCCGTAAGCTTCTGTATCCAGCACCCGGAATAAAAACTTGCCTTGGGATGTCCCCTTTCATTAGGGCAATCACTTGGTTCTTCTCCTGTCCCTTGTTCATGTGTCGCTTGGCCCAGATAAACCTAGGGTCGTTCAGGAGGAATTCTGGGTCTAGAACATAAGAACATAAGAAGAGAGGATAACTGCAGTAGGCCGGTTAGCCCATGCTAGGCAGCTCCTAGAAGAGTAACTGAACTACTAGAAAGAGATAAGGATAGCAAAGAAGAAGGCTTTCCCCCGCCCTCCAAGACCCTCCAGCCGAAGCCGGCAGGAAAAAGTCAGAAAGAACACCACGCCGTATAGAAAAACTGGCGTGGACATTTTACAGGAAAGTGTGAAAGGAGAATAGAGACTATCACAGTGTAACCTGAAAAGGAAAAATTATGAATTAGTATTGGTTATAAGATTTTCTTTTTTCTATATCCACCCCTTATTAGTCATATGCTTATCTAGCCTATGCTTGAAACTCTCAATGGAAGAGGCAGCAACTACTTTACTAGGTAGCTTATTCCATTCGTCTACTACTCTATTACCAAACCAATTTCTACCTATTTCCTTACTGAAACGAAATTTTTCTAGTTTGAAACCATTATTTCTAGTTCTATCCTGTATGCTCACTTTAAGTACCTTGCTGATATCTCCCTTATTTATACCCTTCATCCACTTAAACACCTCAATTAAGTCTCCCCTTACTCTACGCCTCTCTAGCGAATGCAGACTTAGTCTTTTCAGTCTGTCTTCATATGACAGGTTCCGGACGTCATGTATCATTTTTGTCATTCTTCTCTGTACATTTTCTAACGAATTAATATCCATTCTGTAGTAAGGACACCAAAATTGTACTGCGTAGTCTAAATGTGGCCTTACTAATGATAGATAAAGTTTCATTATTACTTTAGATGATCTATTGCTCACGCAATAGTATTATGGGATATCTAAACACGATAACCTTGGTGCATCTCTCCCTCTCCTCCGGAACCTGCAGTGTCACACCCTCAAAACCAGTCGTGGTCAGCATCTCCACTGCCTCCTGACTTCCTACTGTGACGTAAGGTCTCTGCCTACCTTCCTTAAACAGGACCTCGAACCGTCGATATGCAAGTCCAAGCTTCACCGTCCAGAGTAGTTTTTGGTGATAATTTAGGTCAGTGTTGGTGGGGAAGAGAAGCCTCACTCTATTCCTTGGGGTGGCCTCGTCACGGTCCTGGCTAGGCATTGCTCCTGACCCACGTGGTGTATATAGTCGGCTGCACTCCAGCTGCCTTCCCCGTATCACATGGTATAGTAACACCTCCATCTACCCCACACGACTTATTCTTTACCTTTTTGTTGTCTCTGTCCTCTTCTTCATCACTCGCTTCCCTCTCGCTGCCGCGTATCATCCTCTTTCTCTTCTCTCTTGTACTGATGACCTCCGTAAACCCGGTATCCATATCTATTTCTTCCTCGTTGTCACCCAAGGGGGCCTCCCTTCCCTCGTTCATGGCCATGGCACTAGCCATTTCAGGGGACGTTGGTTTTGTAGTGCATCCGATCAGTTTCAACTCAGTTGTTAAATTACTGTGTGATGAAGCGCTCTGGGAAGCACGTCTGCCTGCCGCGGAGGTCAAGGACAGAATGAAGAGGGTGTATGTAGGTGAAGTGGAGGGAGGGAGAGGGAGGGGTAGACCGAGGATGAGGTGGAGGGATGGAGTTGAGAGGTATATGAGGGGGTGGGGGTGAGTTGGGGAGAGGGTAGTCAAATGGTGGGTGACAGCGACTTGGAGGCGTTTTGTCTGCGGCCACTCTTTGCGGGATTAGAGCGTCGGGCTATAGATAGATAGATAGATCTATCGGTGGATAAATCAATAATTATATGGTGTCACGGTAGGGTCAGGCTCCATATTACCTCACCCTTACCAGCTTACTTCGGCATTTGTCAGGTTAATATACATAATACATTCACTGTTATGTCCATCCATCTCTCTCATTCTCCTCATCTCACCCTGTTTACTCCCCTCTCATCATCATCATCATCATCATCATCATCATCATATTTCCCAGTTCTGTATTATATAACCATCTTTTTTTTTTTTTTTACATACTACATAAATGTAAGATGTGTTGTACTTCATGAATATAGGATATGGCTGTATGATAGGCCAGCCAGTTGCAAGTAATGGTGTGTGTGTGTGTGTGTGTGTGTGTGTGTGTGTGTGTGTGTGTGTAATTCACCGGGTCGGTCAGGATCACTTGATGGTCGTGATCGTCAGCTTTTACCCTCCCGGAAGGGAGCTGAGAGCTCATATAGTCCGATCTAAGGGCAAGGCTGTGACCACACACGCACACACCAGTCCCCTTGCTCAAGGGGGACAGTAACCACCCACTTCGTCAGTGAAACTTTTCGCAACGTGTGTGTGTGTGTGTGTGTGTGTGTGTGTGTGTGTGTGTGTGTGTGTGTGTGTGTGTGTGTAAACTTAACCCATTAGCTGTGGTGGCTTCTCTTCAGTTAACATAAAATCGCTTACTGTATGCTGAAGTATATATACATATATATTTATTTTCCGGTCACAGTGTTCATCTAGCACGTCATATACTGTTCAGTTCTGCCGAGTTGCTCTTAGCTGAACGTATCGATGTAACGTTAGCCAAAACAAAATACCGTCTTTGTAACTAATTCGCATCTTACAGTTTCGATATCTAATCTCATTGTTCGTACATCACGATACTTTAGGCAGACAAGAAAATAATCTACCGAAATAGAAAACGCTAGTTACATGGATAACTGATATATTTTTCGTTCCTGGACTAGGCACATTTTACCCCTCTCCTATTCTGTCCTACTTTAGCCTAAACCAACCCATCCTAACCTACTTTTCTCTGCCCTACACTACCCTACCCCAGCCTACCCTGCCCTAGCGTTCCCTACCCTATCCTACCGCTGAGGTCTCCTGTAGGGATACTCGTTCTTCGGTTTTTGCCAGGCTTAGGGAGGTGGAGGAGATTAAGGTGTTGGACATCCGTTCTGGGGGCGGAGAGACTTACAACATCCCTTTGTCTTGTTGTAAACTTTGGTCTACCCTTTCCCTGTCATGACACTTCTCCGGAGTCGATAATATTCCCCATGCAGTGCTGAGGTACCTGGATGATGAAGCAGTGTCCTTCCTCCTGAGTCTTATAAATAGAATTTGGAGAGATTCGTCCACTCCTGCTTCTTGGCGGGGGGCTGTTGTCCTACCGTTTCACAAGCCAGGTATTGCAGGTCACCATCTTGGTTTGCGTGGTAGGTTGCCTTTACTGATTATGGAATTTTTCCGTATTGGTGCCACCTTGTTTCCCTCATATCCTCAAGAGGAGGGAGTGCCTCAAACTAGTGTCCTTAGTGTCACCGTCTTTGCTAAAGTTCAGGAAGATTTTGTTGGCTCTGTTCCGGAGGGAGTGTCTGCCTCGCCGTATCCTCGCTATCCACATCCGTTTGGGTACAGGGTGAAGGCTGCCATGGGGGATGTGGATGTTCCAACCTTTCTTGTTTGTCCTGTGCGTGTACCAAGGATGGCTCCCTGGCTCCTCTCAGGGGTGCAACCGTGTGTTTACTTTCCTGAGAGAGGGGCCTTTCTTTCCTCACAGGCGGCTCTTTGCTATTTTTTTAGAACATGCTTCCTCTCACAGTGTCTCGATTCTCGTATGTACTGATGGATTGAAATCCCGTGAGGGGACAGGCTTGGGTGTTATATTTCCCGATTTCATTCGTGGTAGGAGTCTTCCCCCATCGTATCTACTTTTATCGCAGAACTTACTGCTATTTTACTCGCAGTCAAATTGATATTTAGCTTCCCTCCTGTTTGTTATACAGTTTTTAGCGACTCTGCCGATCTCCATTTTGTGTTTTCCCGTCCAATCCTCTTTTGTTGTCTACAGTGTTTTAGAATGGCTGTGCTTGCTAGGGACTGCTTTGTGGTTTTGTACCATTGTGGGCAATGAGCATGCTGACGCTCTGGCAAAGGCTGCTGCCTCTCGCCCATCCTCACCTCTCCCCTGCCTCGCTCAGTGATATTCATCTAACCACTCACTGTTTGCTCCCACTGGCAGAGTAGGTGGGATGCGGTGGGGGCCAACAAAATGTGTGATATTTGTGGGTAAACGGGCCCCTTCATTTGCCGAGGTCTGAATGCAGGTGGGAGACGGCTTTATGCTGGCTCCGAATGGGCCATTCCTGGTTCTCTCATTGATTTTTAATGGAGGACTCTCCCCCTACTTTCTGTGTGGAATGCTTCGTCCCCCTGACTCTTCGGCTTTTGCTGATGGTGTCCACTGTTGGGGAATTGCGCCATCGTTACCTCTCTGAGCACCGGGCAGGAGAGGGATTGTAGTCTTCTGTTGGTACTTGGAGAGGATGCTTGTTGTGGTGGAGGGGGAAACCTTTGCTTGGTGTAGGCAGCTGCACTACCGTGTAAAATTTAGTATACAGTGGTTTTAGTGTTCTTAGTGTTTTAGTGTTTTTCTTGTTTTAAATATGAATTGTATTTTGTGTGTGTGTGTGTGTGTGTGTGTGTGTGTGTGTGTGTGTGTGTGTGTGTGTGTATTTCATCTTTTCGAGTGCTTTTATTCTCGTTGTCGTCCGGCGGCATATGACCCTGGTTGTTGTATCGCCAGATTTTATTGTATATACTTATTCAGTTCAATTTACCCTACCCTACTCTTCTCAACCCTACACTAGCCTACCTCAGCCTACCCTACCCTACCCTGCCATTGCCGACCCAACTCTACCCTACTTTAACCTACCCTCCCCTGTACAGCCCTTTCACCACTACATTACTTTTCCTGTTTTCTTCTCTCTACCTTCGGATGATTTTCTTCACCTCTACAGTAGAGAGAAATTTCGAACTGGAAGGGTTAAATACTGCCATCATCAACCCCATCTCTATCAGGGGATCTCCTAAGCTGAATAAAATCATGCGGTCAGCTAGGACAATGTAAATAAGTTGTTCTCGGCTTGAAAGATTAAATGATTCTGTCCCGTCATCCTAAGAGGGTTTTCTGAAGCTGTAGGATATCGTCAGAAGCTAGCAAAGAGTAAAAGTGACATCCGCAAACCGAGAGCTCTGCGTCCAGCGCTCCGCGGTTCAAGTCCCAGAGGTGGACAGATGTTTTGACATGTAGACGTTACCAGGGCGTAGCTTGGTGGCCTACCCTTTAATATTCTGGACTAATGGTGGTCTAGCCTCGTGCCCCTGCGCTCCACCTCATAAAAAAAAAAAAAAAAAAAAGGAAAGCCAAGGGTCATGAATGAACTAAAGGACTGAACTAAGCGGGGAAGAACAAAAATCGTAGAGAAGATCGCCCCAAATTTGATGAGACAGTGTAGTATAACTGAGTGAAATAGGCGTTGGATATGACGGAACTAAACGGCAGTTATACCCACCACTCTTCTGTACCCTACACTACCCTGATTCAGCCTACCCTACCCTACCCAGCCCTACCCTACCCAGCCCTACCCTACCCAGTCCACCACCACCCAGCCCTATCTTACCCTGCCATAACCTATCCTACCCTCCCAAACGCAACTCGACCCATCCCTACCCATACTGCCAAAACCAACCCAACCTCACCCCACCCTGTCAAGACCGACCCATATCTATCCCACCCAGCCAAAACTGAGCCATTCCTATCCCACCCTGCCAACTCTGACCCAATCCTACCCCACCCTGCCAAAACCGACCCATCTCTACCCCACCCTGCCAAGACCGACCCATCCCTACCCCACCCTGCCAAAACCGACCCAATCCTACCCCACCCTGCCAAAACCGACCCGAACTTACCCTACCCTGCCAAATCCGACCCAATCCTACCCCACCCTGCCAAGACCGACCCATCCCTACCCCACCCTGCCAAAACCGACCCAATCCTACCCCACCCTGCCAAAACCGACCCGATCTTACCCCACCCTGCCATATCCGACCCAATCCTACCCCACCCTGCCAAAACCGACCCGATCTTACCCCACCCTGCCAAGACCGACCCATTCCTACCCCACCCTGCCAAGACCGACCCGTCCCTACCCCACCCTGCCAAGACCGACCCTCCCCTTCCCCACCCTGCCAAGACCGACCCGTCCCTACCCCACCCTGCCAAGACCGACCCGTCCCTTCCCCACCCTGCCAAGACCGACCCATCCCTACCCCACCCTGCCATAACCGACCCAATCCTACCCCACCCTGCAAAAACCATCCAAGTCCTACCCCACCCTGCCAAAACTATCCCAGTCCTACCTCACCCTGCCAAAACCGACCCAACCCTACCCCACCCTGGCATAACCGACCCAACCCTACCCTGCCCTAACCAAACCAATCTTATCTAACTCATTTTTCACTCTAACACTTTCTTCAGTTTTCTTCATTCTTTCTCCAGACGATTTTCTTCAGCTCTGGAGAGGAATTTTGAATTTGAGGGGTTAGATACAGCCAGCATCAACCCCTTCTCTGTCAGGGGATCTCCTAAGTTGAATAAAATCGTGCGGTCAGCTAGGACAAAGTAAATAAATCGTTCTTGGTCTGAAGGGTTACATGATTCTGTCCCGTCATCCTAAGAGGGTTTTCTGAAGCTGTAGGATATCGTCAGAAGCTAGCAAAGAGTAAAAGTGACATCCGCAGACCGGGAGCTCTGCGTCCAGCGCTCCGCAGTTCAAGTCCCAGAGGTGGACAGATGTTTTGACGTGTAGACGTTACCAGGGCGTAGCTTGGTGGCCTACCCTTAAATATTCTGGACTAATGGTGGTCTAGCCTCGTGCACCTGCGCTCCACCACATAAAAAAAAATAAAAAGGAAAGCCAAGGGTCATGAATGAACTAAAGGACTGAACTAAGCGGGGAAGAACAAAAATCGTAGAGAAGATCGCCCCAAATTTGATGAGACAGTGTAGTATAACTGAGTGAAATAGGCGTTGGATATGACGGAACTAAACGGCAGTTATACCCACCACTCTTCTGTACCCTACACTACCCTGATTCAGCCTACCCTACCCTACCCAGCCCTACACTACCCTACCCAGCCCTACCCTACCCAGCCCTACCCTACCCAGCCCACCACCACCCAGCCCTATCTTACCCTGCCATAACCTATCCTACCCTCCCCAACGCAACCATAACCAACCCATGCGTACCCTCGCCTGCCCTAATCGACCCACCTCTATTCTACCCTGCCATAACCGACCCATCCCTACCCTACCTAAAATGCCCGCCTTGGCCGTGCCCGCCGCCGGACCTCCCACCTCACCACCCCCCACCCCACCACCGGGCCGCCACCGCACCACCACCCCAGGAGGATACAACGGTGGGGTTAGTGACCCCGATCAAGAGGGTCACAGTCCTGGGCCCCTGTTCCCCGCAACTGCCCCAACACCAGGTGACCAGGGAAAGGCAACTACCTTGCGGGCGGGACAACCATCGTCAGAAAAGGGGTGGGACTGAACTAGCTTCAGTCCCAGGTAACACCGTATTGACGGCAATTGTTACACCCTCTAGGGCAGGAGGCCCAAGGGCAGGAGGCCCAAGGCTACGGCCTAATAAAGTGTACGAGGGTAAGGCGACCCAAGGCTCCGGCCTTAGTACACCCCAGAGAGAGAGTTGCCCCAGTGCATCCCTCTCCTGCTGTTCTCCCCTACAGGAGCAACACCGCGCCGACAGTCTCTATATGTGGCGGGGAAGGAGCGGCCTTGTACGCCCTTCAGTTGCTTCTGGTCGGAAAGATCAGCTCCCGGCTACGGCCAGAGTACGTACCAGGGAAAAGAGCCCCTGCTATCGTACGTGTAGCTTTTCCCTACTACGGGAGCAACACCGCGCCACATTAACACTTTTTTCGATTTTCATCTTTCTTCCTCCAGACGATTTTCTTCAACTCTGGAGAGAAATTTCGTACTGAAGGGGTTAGATACAGTCACCATCAACCCCTTCACTACGAGGGGATCTCCTAAGCTGAATAAAATCGTCCGGTTACCTAGAACAAAGTAACTAAGTCATTCTCTGTCTGAAGGGGTTATTGTGTCTGTCCCATCATCCCGAGAGGGTTTCTTTAAGCTCCAGGAAATCGTCTAAAGGTAGCAAATTGTAAACATGACGTCAGCACTTGTTCTAGGCGCCACAGATCGAGTCCCGGAGGTGAACAAAGGTTTTTATATCATATAGACGTTTTATATTTTATATTTTGCAACTTTCAGAGGCATTTACTCAGCTTTAGGAGTCTTATGGATAGGCTCAATCAAACGTATCGAACCTCCCATGTTAGAAAAAATAGCTTACAGAAATGCGTCCTCGTACTGAAGGGGCGGAATGGACAGATCGAGTGACTAAGATATTGAATTATGTATATGACTGGTTTTGTTGTTATTTCTATTACTATTATTATTATTATTATTATTATTATTATTATTATTTCAGGGAAATGTCCCAGGCTTCTAGAATGGCTGACTAGCGAATATTATTAAGTCTCCCGTGGCTCCGTGCTCCTTCCACTCAAGAGCCTGCACTTCACGCATTCCACGCACAAGATGGCGCCACCGCTGCATTCCTGCGAAGACGAGAGGTCAAGAGGACGACACTTGCTTTTTGTTTGTTTGTTTACTGTAATTGCTTAAAGTTGTGATCCCTCCAACTTGAATGCTCAGTTGTAACTATAGATAACTAGAATACGATGCTAGTCACGAAGAAGGGCTATGAAAAGATACAGAGCTGGTAGTATTTTTTTCTTTTAACTAAGATACATGAAATAAGCTGCAAAAATACGAAAATACGAGCTTACTTAATGTAAATGAATTATAGTACGTTCAAGATGGAGGGAAGGCATTTTGTATTTTGTTTGTGATGTTATAGTGTCTCTCAGGATCCTAGGATCCTCTCTCGGCTGAACCAAATTGTCTGGCGTCAGCTGGAACATGATGCTAGAGTTATGTCGGTCGTGAGGGGGTTAATGGTGACGGTATTGACACTGTCAGGCTCCTATGACTCACTCAGTCGAATAAAATCGTCTGAGTCAGCTGAAATGGGGTACTAGAGTTGTCCCGAGCATCACTCAGGGGGTTAAGATTCTTAACCCTCTGGTGCTTGGGACAACTCTAGTATTCCATTCCAGCTGACAGACGATTTTGTTCGGCTGAGTGAGTCATAGGAGCCTGACAGTTACTACACTGTCACCATTAACCCCCACATGACCGGCATAACTCTGGTATATCATGTTCCAGCTGACGCCAGACAATTTGGTTCAGCCGAGTGGGTCTGGGGCCTGGGGGGCACTAAATGAAAATATCCAAAAAATATTAAAGGGGGGCTATATCAATTTTGCCACAGGAGGTATACCAAAATTGGACTTTTTAATAAAACCCCCTCCTCTCTCACTCCCTGTGTTTTGTATATGTCCCTCTCTGTCTGCCTGTGGTGTGTCTGTCCCACCTTCTCTGTGTGTGTGTGGTGTGTCTACTGTGTGAAGGTGGCTGTGTACGTGTCTTGTGTGTGTGGTGTGTCTACTGTGTGAAGGTGGCTGTGTACGTGTCTTGTGTGTGTGGTGTGTCTACTGTGTGAAGGTGGCTGTGTACGTGTGTGTGTGTGTGTGTCTATTGTGTGAAGGTGGTTGTGTGTGTGTGTGTGTGTGTGTGTGTGTGTGTGTGTGTGTGTGTGTGTGTCTTGATGTGTGTATGTATGTAGTAGTGTGTGTGTCTTGATGTGTGTATGTATGTAGTAGTGTGTGTAAGTGTCTTGGTGTGTGTGAGCTGAAGTGTAAGTATGGGGCCTTGTGGTTTTAAGGAAAGCCTGCTACGCAAACTTCCCTCAGCCACATTTTAAAGAAACCTCTATCACACCGGGACTTGAACCCGGGTCCTCCTGATCAGCAGGCCAGCACCATGCTGACCATGCCACCGCGGCCCCACAAGGATAGCGGCTAAAACTTCTACTGTATTTTATTTCTTTACATGTTTACAAAAAATGGGAAATTGAACAACATGCACAGACTAAACTAAATTGTCATGTACCTATTAATGTCGCTTTAGGAGGAGATATTTCGAAATTTCCTGAGCTACTTGGAATACCTAAGCCTGCAGTTTAATGCTAATCATGAACAAGTGCTATGGAAAGAATATAGAGCAGTTGCTACTTATATAAAGGGAGAAAGTAAAAACTGCAACTTAGTCTGCTATCCAACGGCAGGACTTAAACGATTAACCATATATTACATAAACTTAACACACTGAGTGACACAGAAACTAAACATATGATACAAATTCTTTAATGAAACTTATAATGAGAGTACAAATGACAAAATATACACTGCACAGGAAGACAGTACAGTACTCAGTGGTTATACCTTCTGTGAGAACTGAGAATGAAAGCCTATCTGTTGTACCGATTTATAAACGGAAGAGATGAATCGCTAAATTTGATCCACAGTAAAAAATAATAATAATAATAATAATGAATACATAAAACAATAAAGACAAACCATATAGACTACATGTCCACCCTAAACTGACAAAAACCTGGCATCTCTCCACCTTGAATGCTGAGCTGTTTCTAGAGATAAAGACTAGATTATCATGCAAATCACAATGAAGATCTATGGGGAGGATGCAAAACCATAATACTGTCTTATTCTGCCACTTAGATACAGGAACTAAGCAGCAGAAGGACTAAAATTTGTCAAGGTGAGCCAACTACAATGACACAGATGAAGTCTGAGATTATATAATGTGTAATCATGAACTGATTGCATCATTCAGTAAAGATTACAAAAGGAAAAGCTATCAAATCTGAAAGTGTAAGTACTATACAAGATATGATTAACCTTGTACATCCATATTCTGAGATATGCTTCCTATATCATAGCCTACACACAAATTCATCCCCCTCAACAGTAATGGTATATTCCTGCTGTCTCCTGACTTCCAATCAACTTATGAAACCTCTCTCCTAATTACAGTACAGTAATATGTTAATGAAGGCTGCTAGTAATTACCTTCAGTATGATAATTCTTATTTAAAGGTAGCAGCAATGGTTAATGAAGGATGTAAGGTATGCAGTCCTTCCAGTTCAATATACTATATCTCCAATCAGGCTTTATCCAGTGTCTCTCCTACACATGTTAATACCTTCAGTCTTCACTAGTTTAACTCACAGAGCAGGGATTTTTTTTTTTTCATGCCATCTCATGATTATATTTAGCTTTGTATAGACTTCTGGAAGTGTAGGGGTTAGGCACAGCCTCACTGAACTCCTGCAATAGCAGAGACTTTGCATAAGTTGAATAAAATTGCCTTCTGGCACTATGAATAAACTGAAAAGGGCATCACCGGGATTGCAAGAGTTAAAGGGACTCGCGGAGTTTATATCCCCGATGTAAACAAACTACCCATTAGTTTTTACACACATCCCCTCATTTTTTCCAGCCAATTAACCTACTATGCCTGCCCATGTACAGGATCACATTCGACCTTAAAACCTAAACAGATGGTGTGAATATCAGGGGATTTAAGTAGCACTGCTTACTCGAGTTTAAAGGGACATCTTGGTCACCTGGAGATACACACCGCCGTATATCATCCTTATAGCTAATAATTACAACTTACATCAGCCGACTACACCTCTCGATAATGACAGCAAACACTGATAAACACATGGGCATAAGAATTACCATAATAAGAAGTAGACTAACACCGTAAAGAATAAAATCTTCACTCACCTCCAGCATCTCTCAACGTTGCTCCCATAATGCACCAGTGACGTCACACTTCAAATTAAACATTTACTTATTAAATTTTAAGAAGAAAATTTCGTGAATATATTATCAGTCTTTTAAACATTAATTTTCGTGCAAACTGAATAGAGAGGTAAGTAAAGTGTTTCTTGTTAAATTAAAGATAACCCCATGAATCAGTGGCATCATCATCTCTCTCTCTGAAATTCCATACAGAGTACCAGAGTAGGATCACTATTTACTGTCCTGCCGATATATCTCTACAGTTTTACAAGGGGATTTAAAAATAAACGGCCTGGTGGTGGTGGCAGGGGATAAAATTTTGCGATACCAGTCTCTAATCTGCTGCCATTCCCTACAGAACCTGAGCATAATAGACGAGAAATTAGCCCAGGTTGATGCAGCAATTCTTAACTCAAAATTGCCCCAAGAACAACTTTCTGAAGTTTGTCAAACATTTCATGCAACACCCTGTATGGGAAATTTGGATAAAATATTGGTGATATAATTCCCTAACTGTGTGCCATTCCCAACAGAATCTGAGCAGTCTAATGAGTCCACGCTTTGAAGGTTGGGTTGAAACAGGGATGTGTCATGTCTCCATGGTTGTTCAATCTGTACATGGATGGGGTAATAAAAGAGGTACAAGGTAGGGTAGTGGATGTTGGAGTGGCCCTGGTGAGAGAGGGTAGTGTTTGGAAACTCCCTGTACTGTTGTTTGCAAATGATACTGTGTTGTTGAGTGAAGACGAAGGAGAGCTGCAAGGCTTGGTGGATGAGTTTGGGAGAGTGTGTAAGAAACGGAATCTAAAGGTGAATGTAGGGAAGAGTAAAGTGATGGTCTTTGAGAGAGGTGAAGTCAGTGAATGTACAGCGAGGTTGGATGGTGAGGAATTGGAAAATGTGAGTACGTTTAAGTACTTGGGTAGTGTGATGAGTAAGGATGGAGGTTTGGAGGGTGAAGTGCTTGAAAGGGTACAGCAGGGAAGAAAGGTTGCTGGTTCTTTGAAAGCAGTGATAAGAAACAGGGAAGTGAGCATGGAAGTGAAAAAGTTACTACATGACAGTATTGTGATACCAACTCTAACGTATGCAAGTGAAGCTTGGACGTTGTTGGAAGGACACAAGTCAAGAGTGAGAGCAGTGGAAATGAGTTATTTAAGAGGAGCCTGTGGAGTCACATGGAGAGACAGGCTGACGAATGAGGATATAAAGGAGCGTTGTGGTGTGGATGTGGATGTGATAGGAAGCGTTAGGAGAACACACTGAGGTGGTTTGGCCATGTGGAGAGGATGGAGGGTGAAAGACTGACGAAGAGAATGTATGTGAGTGAGGTGGAGGGGGAAGAGGGAGGGGAGGCCGAGGATGAGATGGAGGGATGGGGTGGAGAGGTATATGAGAGAGGGGGGTGTGAGTTGGGAGCAGGGCAGTGAAATGGCGGGGGACAGGGCGACTTGGAGGCGATTTGTTTGTGGCCACCCCAAACGGGATTGAGGCGTCTGGCAATAGATAGAGATAGATAGAAGATTAAATAACTAAAGCTAACACTGATTTGAACTAATACACATCTGGTCCACAGGTCGTGCTGGAGTCTGCTGCCTTGTTGCTGCTTCCTTGCCACACTGGTCATACCCTGCTGAAGTTTGGTCTGCCCTGCCGTGAGAAGCCTGACGGTGGTGTGGTGTCTTCCCCTACTCTGAGATGCCTGGTGGTGTGGTGGTGGTGGCGGCGGCGGCGGCGGCGGCGGCGGCAGGGTGTCGTGTCTTCCCCAGCCGTGAGATTACTTGCTGCTGCTGCTGGTGATCTGCCCTGACCTGCCGAGAGAAGCCTGGTGGTGATGGTGTGATCTGCCTTGCAAGTCCAGGATGTTCTGTGGACAAATGCTACTTTTGAATGCATATTTTATATTGCTGTCTCTGTTAATGTATTTTGTACTGAAGTATTAATAATGAAAACTTAAATTTTCTGTCTTGTTTCATTACCTTTTTAACTGTGGCTTTGACTTAATATAGGTGATAAGTATATTGCGCTCTGCAGTCTTGTGTGTTGTGGGGACGGCTTTTGTGATGAGCTAAGACATTCTGATCGCTTCACCAAATTACTGCTCAGCCGTGTGATCAGTGGACATAAAAGATTATACAATACAATGATATACAGCTAAGCATAAAAAAGGTTATGGGAATTCTCCACCATGCAATCAATGGACCTAAATTAAAGCCTATATTATAAAGCTAAGCCTGAAGAGGGTTGTGGGAAGTAGATAATGATGCAGGGTAGACACTGGTAATGTTCACTGAGCCGTGCCCGCAACACACAAGAACTGGGTGGCGTAATATATGGACCACCTTGTATAATGAGAGGCCGTAAGTGTGTGCTGACCCACAAACTTGCCATCAATGCCCCGTCATAACTATTACTGTGTCTTGTAGGAAGCACAAAGAAAACAGGCCACAGAATACCTCCTTGTCTCTCGTTCCTCCTACACAAACATACACGCCTTTCACTTTAACTTGACACAGAGTTTCATTTAAAGCATATGAGAATGTCACGCAGATCAGTAGCAGAAACAGCCAATACTACAGCCCAACATCCTTTCCACGGCACTCATTCGTGACTACCATCATATTCTAGTGATAACTATCGCTACTACTCGGCAAACCGTATGGAAACTATAAGCTATCTGTCTATCCATCTATCTATAGCCAGACGACTTAATCCCGTAAGAGGTGGCCACAAACAAGTCGCCTCTATGCCACCCTGTCCCCCGTCATTATGCATCACTCCCCTAATTCACACCCTCTCTCATATACATCCCAACTCCATCCTCCACTTATAAGTAATACATTAAAACAACCGTGAATTACTGCCGCACAAGCTGAGCCGTAATCATATCCAACACAAACACGAAGGAGCTTTAAAGAACAGAAAACAATACCTTGATAGCAGAAGACACTAAGACCACAAGTACTGACAGCCTACACCAAGAAACATAACTAATTTCAGTCAGAGACCAAGTGAATATGAGAGGCACACAGTTCATCACTTCAGCTCAAGATCCGTCCCACCTTTGTAACCTTATGTTGCATCATCCTCTCCACAAACAAAATCGAACAACCGCCCAACACTACACAGAGTATCTTTGCAACATATCCCCTCCTCCACCCGACTCTACACTTCCCAGACACATACACAAACACCCCAGCCAGCCAAAACTTTTTGCCAAACACATACATAAACACACACACACCCCAGCCAGCCAAAACTTTCTATACCAAACACATACATAAACACACAGACACTCCAGCCAGCCAAAACTTTCTATACCAAACACATACATAAACACACAGACACCCCAGCCAGCCAAAACTTTCTCTACCAAACATATACATAAACAAACAAACACCCCAGCCAGCCAAAACTTTCTATACCAAACACATACATAAACACACAGACACCCCAGCCAGCCAAAACTTTCTATACCAAACACATACATAAACACACACACCCCAGCCAGCCAAAACTTTCTATACCAAACACATACATAAACACACAGACACCCCAGCCAGCCAAAACTTTCTGCCAAACAGCATCCTTCATGTGCCACCACCAGCCATACACCCTTCAGACACTACCGAACCCAGAGACACGAGTACACCAACCTTCCCTGCTACAATACTAACACAAAATATAACACACATACAATCCCCTGTGCTCATACTGCAAAGTGGCACCCCCACACCACAGCACACCCACTCACTTCCTGCACCACACCACCACAACACAGACAATCCTTCAATATAACACAGGGTTCACATCCAGAGGAGCCTAAGATGTAACAAGAACAACAACAACAACTCAGGCCAAGTTAGAGTGAAACGAGTATAGTTACGAAAGGAAAATTATTTCAAGTTATTTTGTAAGCGCTTCGGGTACACAAAGTTACAAGGCCGCAGGGAACGAACTGCATACCGAGGGTTATAATACTGTGGCGGCTTAGGGGGCTTTATACCACCTTTTCTTCAGTGATTTATTGTTCAAGCGAGCGAGCGTAGAGAGCAAGCGAGCGAGAACACTATATGACATGGTATAATAGGGTGGCAGAGAACAGCGCCAAGACTGTGTTGTCTAGGAAACTATTAAAGCCACAACGGATCTATGGACATCATTAGAAACCTAGTAAAAAAAATAATAGGAGTTACTTGAGGGACTTTTCTCAAAATTTGCCGCGCCAGTTCTGATAAAAGGAAAATAAAAGTACCAAACTGAGCACCAGAACCGAGTTATTTTAGAAGTTAAAAGCTACTGCAAATCTGTTCAGACAGCTGGAAAGCTTATGAAGAAGCAATTGATACTACTTAAGTTAAATAGACTTAGCTTTTAACATCAAGCAAGATGGACGGATGGATGGATGTATGGATGGACAGATGGATGGATGGATGGATGTGGAATCGTGGATGCTTGGACCGATGGTAGAGTTCCTGCTGTTTCGTCCTTCCACCTGCCGACAAAAATCATCATCAATATCATCATCATCGTCATCATCATCATCATCATCATCATCATCATCATCATAGCTGTCGTCGTCATTATCATCATCATCATTATTTACACCGTCATTCTCATTATCTTTACCACTCTCCTCCTCCTCCTCCTCCTCCTCCTCATCATCATCATCATCATCATCATCATCATCATCAGCAGCAGCAGCAGCAGCATTATCATATTATCATCATTACCTATCTATCTATCTATATCTATGACTGTTTATCTATAGCCAGAAGCCTTAATCCCGTAAGGGGTGGCCACAAGCAAATCGCCTCCATGATGTACTGTCCTCTACCATTTAGCTCAAGTATCCCAGTCATATGTTTCTACTCTTTCCCTCCATCTCATCGTCGGTCTCCCCATCCCCCTCTATCCTTCCAGCTAACTCATGTGCACTCTTCTAGTCATTTTCTTATTCGCCATCCTCTCCACATGGCCAAACCATCTCGAAGTATTTCTCTTAACGCTTTCAGTCTCATCCACATCAGCATCACAACGCTCCTTCATCTGCCCATTTGTCTGTCTGTCTCTCTATGAAACTCCACATGCTCCTCTCAAGTAGCTCATTTCCACCGCTCTCACTCTTGACTTGCGTCCTTTCAACAAGATCCAAGCTTCACTTCCATACTTTAAAGTGGGAATCACAGCATGCAGTGCCCTTTTTTTCATACTTTCATCCTCAGTTCCCTCTTCCTAATCACTGCTTTTTAGAGAACAAGCAACCCTCCTTCCCTGACGTATCATTCCAGTCACTTCATCCTCTAATCTTCCATCCTTATTCATCACATTACATAAATACTTAAATGCACTCATATTCTTCCATTTCCTGACTATGCAGCCTCACTGTGCATTCTGTAACCTCATACGTTGAGATGTTAAAGCATCACCACCATCAGCATCAACATCATTATCACCATCAATATCATCACCATCAGCCTGTGACACACCACTGCATGATAAGGACCCTCTCACCTTTCTCCACTCTGATCCATTGATTGTTAGCCAGTTCCGTCCTTGCTCGGTAGATCTGCATCATATGATCTCTCCATCTTGTTCTCTGTGCACCTCTTCTTCTCACTCCATCTCTGGCTTGCCATTCAGTTACGCTCGCTGTCCTTCTGTTATCTCTTCTGTGAAAGACGTGACCTGAGGTGTGTGTGTGTGGAGTTACCTGGAAACAAGCTCAGAATTACTAGATGCGGGAGCTTCAGGCCCCTTAGGTTAATCTCCTTGGTGTGGTGTGGTGTGGTGTGGTGGGGGGGGTTGTGGTGTGGTGTGGGGAGGGTTATGTGGAGAGGGTTATGTGGTGAGGGTTGTGTGGTGTGTGAGGGTGGATATGTGTGGTGTGGTGTGGTGTGGTGTGGCAGGGTGGCTTTGTGTGGTGTGGTGTGGGAGGGTGGTTATGTGTGTTGTGGTGTGGCAGGGTGGCTTTGTGTGGTGTGGGAGGGTGGTTATGTGTGTTGTGGCGTGGGAGGGTGATTTTCTGTGGTGTGGTGTAGGAGGAGGATTTTTTTGTGGTGTGGTGTGGTGTGGGAGGGTGGCTTTGTGTGGTGTGGTGTGGTGTGGGAGGGTGGCTTTGTGTGGTGTGGTGTGGTGTGAGAGGGTGGTTATGTGTGGTGTGGTGTAGGAGGAGGATTTTTTTGTAGTGTGGTGTGGTGTGGGAGGGTGGTTATGTGTGGTGTGGTGTGGGAGGGTGATTTTGTGTGGTGTGGTGTGATGTGGTGTGGTGTGGGAGGAGGGTTTTCTGTGGTGTGGTGCGGTGTGGGAGGATGAATTTGTGTGGTGTGGGAGTGTGATTTCGTGTCGTGTAGTGTGAGAGATTGGTATGGTGTGGTGTGATACGGTGTGGGAGGGTGGTATGGTATGGTGTGGTGTGAGAGGGTGATGGTGTGTGACAATGTGTGGGGCTGGTAGAACGTAACTTGGCTTCACTATAATCTCTAAAGCCTATATGAGTACAACACCTCTCATCCGAAAATGGTTAGTGAGAAGCAGACGGTCAGGGCCGGTCCTAGAGCTACTGTGATAAAATGTAGAAAATCATGTGTTGTATCCTTAAAATAAAAAAGAATATGTGAGGTTAATTCTTACCTTTAAATAAAGACCAAAATATATGTATTACTTCACTCATATTCATCCACTTCCTAACGATACATAAAGAGACGGTGATCAGTGACTTATGGAACCCTGTGCTGTGGTCTATGGGATGTAATAAGCTTTTCAGAATATTGCGTAAGTGTCTCGTAACTCTATGGGTAAAAGGTCCTATATTCTTGGCCTAATATTTACCCTTGAAATAAAACTATGAATGTGTGGAAATAATTATGCCATGTAACCAACTATGGATTCAGCAACCAAGATTTACTCGTGCATACAGAAACAAGCATGCACGCAAGCACACGCACGCACGCACACACACACACACACACACACACACACACACACACACACACACACACACACACACACACACACACACACACACACACACACACACACACACACACACACACACACACACACACACACACACACACAAGCACACACACACACACACACACACACACACACACACACACACACACACACACACACACACACACACATGCCCAGTCACCAAAACATTTGAGGTTAAACGAAAAGGAAAGGAGGATGTGACTCAGCCAGTGACTTGAAGATCATCGTCGTCGTCGTCATCATCGTCGTTGTCGTCTTCATCTTCGTTGTCGTAATCATCATCATCATCTTCCTCGTCGTCCTAATCATCATCATCATCGTCAGCAGCATGTTACTGTCATCCCAACACTGTAAAAGATGTAGAACAGATGTTATATCAGAGTCATCACCTTTATCATCATATTCATCACTGCCTTCTAATCAAATTGTAGAATTTGTACGGGAGTCACATCATCATCATCATCATCATCATTGTCATCATCATCATCATCATCATCATCATTGTCATCATCATCATCATTGTCATCATCATCATCATTGTCATCATCATCATCATCATCATCATCATCATCATCATCATCATCATCATCATAACTGTCATCATACCAGCTGTTTCATCGAGTACAGTATATAGTTTTATCATAATCATCATCATCACAATAATCCCAGCTTAGGAGTTTCAACATCACAGTTATCATTATCATCATCATCATCATCATATTCATCCCATTTCTGTTAGTTCGTACAGAGGTTAGATCCTCACCGCTATCGCCAGTAGTAGCTGTATTATAATCATCAGCATCATTATCATCACCATCATCATCATCAGCCTGTGACACACCACTGCAGGATAAGGACCCCTCTCACCTGTCTCCACTAAGATGCTTTCGTTGTTAGCTTGTTCCGTCCCAGCTCGGTGGATCTGCGAGTATCATCTCTATCTTGTTCTCTGTGTGCCTCATCCTCTCACTCCATCTCTGGTCTGCCATTTAGTTACGCTGGCTGTCCATGTGTTACCTGTTCTGTGGAAGACGTGACCTAAGGACTGCGTGTGGACTGACCTGTAAACAAGAGGACAAATATACGTGTGTTGCAGCATCACTACTATACCCTGTTCACTCTAACTTGGCGTAAAATTGCAATCTCTTTCTTAAATTTTGTGTTGTGACAAGGGGTTAACACTAGAATGGTGCTAGTCACGAAGAAGTGGTATGGAAATGATGTAGAGCTGTAAGTTTAATTCTTTCACTGAACTACGAGAAATAAGCTGCAAAAAACGACTATCTCGGCCTTGGTAAAATGAAGGAACACCACCACAATATACGTGTACGTGTATGTGTGTACGTGTGTGTGTGTGTGTGTGTGTGTGTGTGTTGCGCGCTTCAGGACAAAATAACTTACATACAATATTTTTTTTCCATCACATTGTCCCTCTGAAATCTGAATCGCACTTATCAGTTTACATTCAGGTGCCAAACTGTACTGTTGGGTGGACAGGGACAAGGGGGCAGGCAAACCTAGTCCACCAGTCTGATCGGCACGAGAATCAACAGGACGACACTCACACTGCTATTTCACTGGTGCTGAGACACCAACATTGAGGCGGTACAAGGCAGAGTTGCCGTGAATTGCACACTGGTTGTGACGTCATTATTGCACACGGTCTCGTTTAGTAACCAGGATGACAGAGGATGTATTGTTGGTATAACTACCATAAAATTTGGTATACTGTGAATACTGGAAGAGAGGGTATAATTAATGATGTCAGACCTATTATGATTCAAGTGTAAGGACGTTAAATGATTAAGAGAGTTAATAAGTCAGCAAATGTTGATTAATAACAAGACAGGAGACAAGTAAGTTTATCCACATCCAAGTTTTCTAGTATATCAACTGTACACGATTTACAACATTGTTTCGGTATTTCTTTAATATTACAAAGTAAGTGTGCACTGCTAATGGTTGGCACGTGTCTTGTAAATAATATATACATATATTTTTTTATGATATCGCCGGGTGGGTAGAGGTAGACTGTTCCACGACGTATTCTTCCTTGTTTTAAATGACAGTATTATAGACAAACGCTACATATTCGTTGGTTTAACTGTGAAGGGTCTGAATAACAATACATGTTAGTTCCTCCCAATCATGACAAAATCCCACTTATTCCTACAAAATAACGTGAACAATTAGTGTGGAATGACGTCCGCCTGCCCACATCCATGCTCGTCGTTCATTTGTTTTTCCACATTAGCAGACGATTTTCCACAAAACGGCAGCACTGGACTACAAGGCCTCCTCATCTCCCTCACACTAACATCCCCCTTGTCTCATCAGAATTACGTCTAGTAGCCTCATAGGTATTATTTCTTTGGGCCATGATACTTCCTGGCTGTCAGTGCGATATCCTTGTGTCCTAATGTAGTCACCTTAATGGCTAAAAACAGCAAATAGCCAACACTTACCTCAGAGGAATGATGCAACAGCAACACACACACACCCTCGTCCTTCCACTGTCATACGGCCACTAGCAAAAGTAGCCAAGTAGCGACGCCTACCAAGACGAGAAACTTGTCCAGCTACTTTTACAACCACTAGATGGTACCCGGGCCCTCTCATGGTAGGGGCAACTCTAGTATTCTATTCCAGGTACTGCTTGGCGATAGCATTCAGTTGAGAGTGAGTCATACTACTCTGAGAGTGTTAATGCTGTCTCTATTAACTCTCATGATCATACAGCTCTCTTTACCAGCCCTATTAAAAAATAAATTGCAAAGGAAGTCTGTGTGTTACCATGGCAACCTCCCGACACCACCACAGTAACATAAACACATTTCCCCACCAGCAAGTTCCATTAGAGAGTATTGTGTGTGTGTGTGTGTGTGTGTGTGTGTGTGTGTGTGTGTGTGTGTGTGTAAATATGTGCCTGTGAGTGCATCTGTGTCTCACCACAATGCACCGCTAGACACCCACTCCACCCCACCACCAAACACCTTTTTCGCTTCATTTCTTGTCACAGAAATCTTTAATATTCACTGATCGTTTTTACAAATTAGGTCCGAGTATGTTCTACCAAATTATGATGATAAAACGGCAATATTGGCATTAAATATGAGTACAAAGATGTTTTATATAAAGTGTGAGACTCAGTGGGCAATACGCATGGTGTTAGCTTGGCTGGTGCAGGGAGTCTGTGTTACCATGGCAACCCCCCCACCTCACCACACCATCGCAGACATACACACATTTCCCTGCCACTAAGCTCCATAACAGAATACGTGTGTGTGTGTGTGTGTGTGTGTGTGTGTGTGTGTGTGTGAATGGATGTGTTGTGTGTAGGTGGGGTGGGGGGGTGTATGGTTTGATGTGGTTGCAGTGTGTGTGTGTGTGTGTGTGTGTGTGTGTGTGTGTGTGTGTGTGTGTGTGTGTGTTTCTGTCTGTCTGTTAGTTCACTACTCGTCAAAGGACCTTGGCTGTACATGAGAAGACATGCTTTTAAAGTTAGGGCACAAATATAATGTGCTATGAAGTCAACTACACTAATAATAACGCCACGCTTCGTCTCCCCTTTCTGTCTCCTTGCCTTTGTCTGTCTTCTATCTGTCTGTCTCCCTGTCTTCCTGTCCCTCTATTGCAAACCACAAACTTCTCAACTGTCCACAACGTCCTAGATTATCATAGTATCCTGCAGTATACTATATTTTCTTTTTTCAGCTCAACTTGGCTCAGATTTTCGTCCTTTTGCCGCTTACTTCACATGGGTCATTGGCAGAAAAGGGCAGCGCTACGGCTCCTCTTCAATGGCACTTTTTTTGTGACTTACATATTCTAGTATTAATCTATTGCTACAACTCAGTATTCAAGTTGGAGAGATGAAAATTTTAGGCCAAGTTAGAGTAAAATGGGTACAGAATTAATAAAGTCAAACAGCATACCTTTGGTGGGTGCAGCGAGAACAAGGCGACAGATCACAGGCAGGAGGACAATGGCGGGAAAATCCTGCAAAATCTAACCACCAGCTATGAAGTGACGCCAACAACACTCGTGCCTCACAGTCGATTCAAACGCCAGTCCACTTTATCAATAAACACCTGTGATTCTAGAGTATTGTAACAGAAAATCAAATAATCGTGTAGACGTGATGTACTGATGCACTCTCTCCACGGAGTCTATCTCTGAGCTACTGTTTATTGCTTGTTCGTCACAATGCTTCGAAATTGATGAGCCTCTCGCTCGGACATGACGGCTGACTGAACCTTTATCTTTGTCTTGTACCCCTGACCTTTTACTGAATGCTATAAAAAAAAAAAAAAAAAATTACTTCATCCTAACCTAACTCAAAGTCTAATGACAGAGATGATCTGCTCGCTTGACTTCCCCGCGCACCTTTTGTGACGCAACAGATTAAGTCGGGGTGGGCTTCCTATTCAGAGAAAGCAGTAAAATGGATGGGTAACTGCGAACAATTAGTCAGTCACTGTCCGCTGACTCTTCCTGCTTGGATTCCAGCGACAACGTTCCCGAGTTCGTAAGGGTTTGTACAGAATGGTAAATTCAAAATCTAAATAAAGAAATAAGATAATCTGCTGATTTTTTCCTTTAATCTTGCTAACAGACAGGTAGGCAGACAAAGGCAGACAGGAAGGCAGACAGGCAGGCAGGCAGGAATGGAGGCAGACATGTAGGCAGGCAGGCAGGCAGGCCGGCAGGCAGACAGGCAGGCCGGCAACTGATGGATTTATAAACCCTGCCAAACACATAACTTCATCGCACTTTCTCGGATTGTTGTAATATAACTCACTTCTGGCAGAAAAAAAAAACGATTTTTTTTTTTTTTGTCGCTTTTCTCATTACCCATTGTTTTTCAGCCTTACTCGTACCAGATCACGTTAGTTAACAATGATCTGATTATTTGGGGATTAATAAAGCTTTAGTTTCAATTTCTATATGAAGGAAAAAGGCAGTGAAAATATCAACAGTACCCCCAACAGTCTAATACCACAGCCTTCTCCCATTCGCCTCTGTCTACGTTTTTTCCTTTAACCATTCTTTTCCCCAAATGGAGAGTTGTGGCAGACTCCTGTATTCCATAAACTAGCATGTTATTCGTTCCATGTACAGATTATTATGCAAAAATCTAGATCGTCATTGGCCACGAGAATTTAGGTAAAGAGATTTTGAAGTGATGTAGGAGGTGGGAACTCTGTATCTTGACTGCTTTTGGGCTGGGAGTTTACTGTTAGTACGGGAGTAGTAGTAGTAGTAGTAGTAGTAGTAGTAGTAGTAGTAGTAGTAGTAGTAGTAGTAGTGGTAGTAGTTTGAGAGATCAGCATTCCAGATTTCATTGATGAATATTATGGAACCTTCAGGCTAGAAATGTCGGGTAGAGTTACATGTGAGCAGTGTCTGACTTGATCAATTCCTTTTAATGCAATAGACGACATTTTGAGCATTATTTCAGCTCTCGGTGTCAATGCACTTCAAAACTTTCAAAGTTTTCCGACCATCTATTCATATAGTAGTTTGTCTTAAGGGTACTACTGTGTATAGAGCCTCCATGACTAACACAGATAGTGGAGTACCAACATATCCAGTACTCCAGTGCTAGGGAGGCCATGTGGGGTGCTTTTGGTCATGCCTGAGTTCGCTGGCTTTTCTTTGGTTTGTCCTTAAATTCTGGTGGCCTCAGTTCACCCAATATGTACTCAGAGCATTTTCACAGGATGCTTATCTAATTAGACTTGTTATTTACGGCTAATGTTTGAGGCTGTTAATATAAAGAGGGTAATTACACAAGATAACAGTTATTTATCTGAAGACATAATCAGGTTAGGAAAGAAACTCAAACATTCCTGTATTTCACGCTTATATGTATCGACATCTACACTTCGTGGCTTTGCAAAAGATGAATTTATGTCGTTTCGAAGACTGGTGAGTAGAGAGGGACTGGCGGGGATGTGTGGTGGTGTGGGGCGGGATATGGTGACACACTGCAGTAAAGAAATGCCACATAGCTCTCTGTTGGCTGCTCCTGTTACTGGCCGCTCGTCACCCCTGCGAAAGGAATAATATCTTAGTTAACCTTCACTGCCACAGATCTTTCGTAGGTTAAATAAAATCGTCTTGAGATAGTAAGAATTAAATAAAAAAAAATGTGATTTAGCATTAATTGGGTTAGTAATCGTAACACAACCAGGGTCTTGTGTATCATATTCTACTGCAAGTGACTTTGGAGACTTTGTGAGGTGTGGCTGTGTGGAAGTGTAGCAATGTGCAGGTGTGTGTGTCTCACAAATCAAAAAGAAAATATTAAACAAAGCATCAGCCTTCAACCAAGCATATCCCAGACAAGAAAACAACTACACTCATTCACTGATGCGAAGGTTACGGCTAGAACATCGCCCCCTTCCCAATATAATCGACGAACAAAACCAAAACTGCAAACACTGCAACGCAAACTCTCCTTTTCCCCTACTACATTATCTACTAAAATGCCCTGCAACCGAACTACTCAGAGCGGCAGAATCTACCCCAACCCACACATCCCACCCACTGAACCCTCCGCCACCCTCCCCCTCGTCACGTCTTACAGCTGTCTATCTATTGCCAGACGCCTTCATCCCATACGAGGTGGCCACAAACAAATCGCCTCCACGTCGCCCTGTCCCCCGCCATTTCACTGTCCTGCTCCCAACTCACACCCCCTTCTCTCATATACCTCTCCACTCCATCCCTCCATCTCATCTTTGGCCTCCCCCTCCCTCTCTCCCCCTCCACCTCACTCACATACACTCTCCTCGTCAGTCTCTCACTCTCCATCCTCTCCACATGGCCAAACCACCTCAGTGTGTCTTAGATGCTGCACCTAAATAACGCTCACCCCTTTAATACTCCAATTCTAATCTTTCTATTTTCCCTCTTCTTACTACCTCCTGTCCAACCACACACACCGACAGGGCCATAATCAAGGCTCGGTCTCCTCTATAGGCGGAGATAATCTATAAACAACAACAACAACAACAACAACAACAGGCAGGTCCTCGCTCCTTCACCACGTGGTTTGGCCAGTAACTCTCTCTCTCTCTCTCTCTCTCTCTCTCTCTCTGCTGTACCTATCTGTCTATCTACCTACCTTTCTATCTATATCATCATCCCCCTTATCCACCTCTCTCTCTCTCTCTCTCTATCTATCTATCTATTTACCTACCTCTCTATATCATCATCATCATCATCATCATAGCCCCTTATCCACCTCTCTCTCTCTCTCTCTCTCTCTCTGATTTTTGCTGTTGGCTAATGATGTGAACCCGCGGCTGGGACACGTTTGAATTACCCGGGTGTTTAGGCTGGTGGTGGTGGTGGTTGTGGTGGTGGTTGTGCTGGTGGTGGTGGTGGTGGTTGTGGTGGTGGTGGTAGTGGTGCTTCTGGTAGTTGTGGTAGGCAAAGGTAGTGGTAGTGGTGGTTTTGGTAGGGGTAGTAAGGAATGAAGGTAGCTGTGGCAGTGACTGTGGTGGCAGATGGGGCAGCCAGAGGGAGGGAGGGGGAGGCCAAGGATGAGATGGAGGGATGGAGTGGAGAGGTATAAGAGAGAGGGGGGTGTGAGCTGGGACCAGGGCAGTGAAAAGGCGGGGGACAGGGCGACATGGAGGCGATTTGTTTGTGGCCACCTCTTACGGAATTAAGGCTTCTGGCAATAGATAGATAGATGAACAGATAGACCGTCAGATGTAAACAAACAGTACAGTGGGGGTGGTAGGGAGGAAAGGACAGCGGTCAGTTGCAATTTCACGCCATAGATATTCGCTGCCCTGTTATTTTTTTACTTTTGCTTCGGCCACTTAACTTTGTGTGTGTGTGTGTGTGTGTAATTCACCGGGTCGGTCAGGATCACTTGATGGTCGTGATCGTCAGCTTTTACCCTCCCGGAAGGGAGCTGAGAGCTCATATAGTCCGATCTAAGGGCAAGGGTGTGACCTTCACACACCCACACACCCGTCCCCTTGCTCAAGGGGGACAGTAACCACCCACTTCGTCAGTGAAACTTTTCGCAACCTGAGCGAGGCGCGAACTCGCGTCTACCAGATGGCAAGCGAGAACGTTACCACTGCACCAGCGAGCGGTGTGTGTGTGTGTGTGTGTGTGTGTGTGTAGATGAGTGGTGGGGAATGAAGAAGGTTGAAGTGGTTTTGGATGTGGTGGTTGTGTAAAAGAAACGTAGTGTGTGTGTGTGTGTGTGTGTGTGTGTGTGTGTGTGTGTGTGTGTGTGTGTGTGTGTGTGTGTGTGTGTGTGGCTAAATATGGTCGATCATCCTGTTTTAAGGTGTTTGTAATTCATCCCTAATAAAAAAAAAAGAAAAAAATACACCAATTCTCCCCTGTCTCTCTGTCATTAGTCCTCTCCAGACTTCCTCCTCGTTCCACTTCTCTCTTTATTACCTCTCTTCCTCCTCCATCCCTCTCTCGTACCCTTTCCTGTCCTAGGTCATTCCCTTCTCTGCCCTTCAAATCAACCAACTTCTCCGCTGGCAAACATCGTCTACCCCCCGCCCGCCGTAGAGAAGCGACTGTCTATCAAAGCATCGCATCGTCCAATGATCAATCGTCATCGCCGCGTGAGGGCAGCACCTTACAATGTCACCTCCATCACATTGCCTGCCTGTCATCGCCGCACGAGGCACTAAACAGACACATACCCTAAAGAAAAATACAAACGTTAAGGCCTATAGCTTCTATTTGGATCAGAAACAGACAAGATTTTATTCAGGATTAATGAAGAGACTAAATTCTTATGGAAGAGGTGTTGCAAAGCCTCTACTACTTAGTATGAGGCTGGTAAAAGTGCCGTCCCTGGCGCAATTGCATCGTACATCGGTGAATAACACTCCCCTCTGAAGTTAGGGAGGCGACTAAGGTTCCGCACCAGCGTTCGTGGGAGAATCATATAATGAACTGAAAACATGCTAAATACAGCAAATAGAAGAAATTTGCCCAATTATTTCCATATTAAAGTAGCAAATACACAAACATCCTTCCTAATATAAATTCTACAACCAGTCAGCGTCCTCACTGTACTAAGATTTTATGTTTTGTCAATCCCACATATATGTAAAAAAAATATATATATATTTTCAAGAAAAATTAGCCTAAAGACATTTTATCGCACAGCTGCACCAGTAACATCCAAGAGGTCGACAGGAAATTAAATCTGTGCCATTATTTCTTCAACGAGAAAGGCAGTTATATATCTCTTACAGCATATAAAATATAGCAAATAATTAATGTCCGAAATAGGCCAAGGGTTTTGTGCAATATCACACTATTAAGTCTGAAAAAATTGCCTAAAAATTCAACTCGGCTTAAACCAGAAATGTTAGCGAGCCTGAGAAGTTACCGGACATTTCTAGTAATATTATTATTATGGAATGATTTCGGCGCTATTCAAATGTACTGAGAGAGGGGTTCATTTCAGTTTTTCTATACCGTAATGCTCAACCACGCTAGTATACCTTTTTTTACCCATAAATTCCAATACACTAGCTTTTCGTGAATCAAAATGCATGCAAATATGGCCATATGGCAAGACGAGTTGGCGGCCGGTCTATTCAAAACACGTTCTCAAAGTTCATTATTTTAACATATTTCCGCTTGATTACTGTACGTTAATGCTTCTACAGTGTGCAGTAATGTGGTAGGACATATAAACGCTTCTGAGGTGAGTTAAATGTGAGTTAGAAATGATTTAGGCTACAATTAAAGAGATTTTGTTGTCATTCAAGTTTTCTCACTCTTTGTTTACGTTATGTTCATTCATAATTATGTTTTTAAATTTACCCGTTACGGCATTGTTTACGTTGCAGACCTTTAAATTCATTCATTCTAGAGTTTGTACTTCATTCATGAAAAAAAAAAATGCGAGAGAAAGAGGAAAGAAATGGAAGAAAAAAAAAGATATAAGAATGAAAGAAGAAAGGAGAAAGAGAAGAAAGGAGAAAGAGAAGAAAGGAGATCGAAAGAAAGGAGAGAAACAAGAAAATAAAAGAAAAGAGAAGGAGGAAACAGAAGAAAGACGAAAATAGAAAAAGAAAGAAGATGAAGGAGGAAGAAGAAAAGGAAAATGAAGAGGAGGAGGAGGAGGAGGAGGAACAAAAGGAGTAGAAAGAGGAAGAGGAGGAATGAGGAAGAAGAGGAAGAGGAGGAAGCAGAGGAAGAAGATGAAGAATGGGAAGAGGAAGGAGGGAAGAGGAAGAGGAGAAGGAAAAAAGTAGAACAAGAGAAGAGGAAGAGGAAGAAGAGGGAAAAAAGGAAGAGGAAGAAGAGGGGAAGAGGAAGAGGAGGAGGAGGAAGAGGAGGAAGATGAAGAGAAGGAGGAGGAAGAAGAAGAGGAAAGGGAAGAGGAACAAGAAGAGGAAGAGAGAGAACAAGAGGAAGAGTGAGAAGAGGAAAGGGAGGTACAGAAAGAGGAAGAGGAAAAAAAGAAGAGAAAGAAGAGGATACTGCACATATAGGCTCCCCAACACCTCTTCCTTTGTGATTTGTTTTTGGATATGGCTGGTTAATGTAATTTTTTACACTATTAATGGAGAGTGTGGCAATATTAGGATGATTTAAATATGGCAGAAAAGGAAAGCAAGGAGAAACAAGTAAAATAAATCATTTAAGAAGAGGTGTTTGGGAGACCCCTTAAATGACAAAAATACAGGCCATGGTATAATATTAAGGGTTAGGTTTGTCTGCAGCCACCCTTTGCGGGATTAGAGCATCGGGCTATAGATAGATAGATAGATAGATACTTAGGTTTGTCAAGACATTATGTAAAATGGATTTATATGTACAATGCAGCCAGACAAAAACTGTATTAAGAAGATGCTAATCCATATAAACACACTCCAACTTTTTTTTTTTTTTTTTGATGTGTCCGACTCTGGGCATAGGCTTATCAGCCTGCTCAGTAGTCCTCCTCCTACATATCATACACCTCTACATGTTACCGCATTGGCGCTAACATCCACCGTCCATATTGAATACATGCTAGGGCTGTCTCATACAGGACTGGTGTACTGGTATTAGCAGGGGTATTTTTACATGACTGTGGGTCTTCTGGTAGATCAGTAATGTCTGTTTTTATTAAATTCAAATCCTTAAATTGTTCCCTGCCCCAGCGGGGATTTTTGAATCTGGGTCCGGTAGGACTGCAGGCCACCTCTCTACTGACTGAGCCACTGCCTCCCCCAAAGAAAACAACCCTAAAGCCTTCCATGCCACTACTCATGCAACACTTCCAAATCTTTAACCACACACACTGCATGGGGAGGAGGAGAGGGAGGGGGAGGCTGAGGATGAAATGGAGGGATGGAGTGGAGAGGTACTGTATATGAGAGTGGGGGATGTGGGTTTGGGGTAGGGCAGTGAAATGGCGGGGGACAGGGCAACACGGAGGAGGTCCGTTTGTGGCCACCCGTCACAAGATTAAGGCGTCTGGCAAAAGAGAGATAGACAGAACAAAGCACGGGTAACATCCCTCAGCCTGACACATTACCTACTCTTCAGGACCCGAAGCCAATGTTTTGTTACATTATCCAATGTTATATTACCGCAGGCTTGTTTTAACCTGTGAAGATTTCCAACCTCTTCCAGCCAAGTTCATGGCTGGGCCTGTATTCCTGTTGGCCATGGGTCACTTAGCATCCACAATACTTTATGAAAAACAGGACGTTAAGCAACCACTGTAACTCATGCACTGTATACTGTATAGTGCACTATATTACTGTACAGGCATATGGTATATACTGTACTGTATATTACTTTTACAGTACAGTACAGTATAAAAAGCCCAAATTAAGACAATAATACAATATGTAATGTTATGTAAACCTAATGCATGGATGTGCAAGGACACTCAAAAGCAGTGGTTGACAGGTGACTGGACACAGCTGCCTGCCGCTAGTGTTGATGATACCGGTACTGTTATGGCTACAGTAAAATTTTTACTGATTATTAATAGACTTTTTACTGTTTTTTGGTATATTTTTTTATGCTTTTGTGTAAGTAGGGTAAAAAAGAAAAATATTAAGACATATGAACAGTATTATAGTGTACAGGTATACCCCAATATACGATACCCCTAGATGCGATACCCCAGCTTAACAATGGGGGTAGAAATACCACCATACCCCGACTAACAATGGCCAAACCCTGGTTCAGAGATGGGTTTAGATTTTTTTAACCAATACTGATATTTTAAACTTAAATTTTGTGTTTAGGTTGATTTATAAACTGTTTTTAGACTTACATTAACGTGTTTTAGTCATAGGTGGGGTGAACATTGTCATTTTGGGGTACAGTTTACTAAGCCTGATTTTTTTCTGACATATTAGATGAATTTCATATTTTATTTTTGGGTTTAGGTGATTTATAAACTGCTTTTAGGCTTAGTTTAGCTTGTTTTAAAGCAATTTGAGGGTTTATGTGACCTAAAAACTTATTTTTGGACTCATTTAGGTGGGTTTAGGACTGGGTTGGGGGAAACCTATCTATCTATCTATTGCCAGATGCCACAATCCTGTAAGGGGTGGCTATTTGACTTTGAGTTATTTGTTTTACGGGGAGGGGCACTAACCCTCCACCTACCCACTTGTTGACACGTAGGGAGCACGTATGGTTTGGTTATATGGTTACCACCCAGCGCTGTAAATGGTTTCTTGACTTACAGGAAACCATTTAACTTGTCACTCAATGTAAAGCCACCTGTAAAGGAAAGAAAAGCAATAAGAAGTGACAGGAAAGATGGGAGAAATAGGAAGAGAGGAGGGCAGGCACAGAAAAAGAATGATAAAGGCTAAGGAAGAAGTGGGCAGCACTACATCAAGTGAGGAGGAAACCCAAAGGTCAAAAACGCAATCTATACTTTACATGTTACATCTACCCCGATATACCATACGACAGCTCGCCAGGCGATGGGCTTTTACCTAACCAATTGCATTGTTAAACCGGGAAATAGCCTACCATTAACTCTATAAGTTATATCATACAGCTGGCAGCATAATTGCTTTGTTTTGAGATGCTGGCTGGCCATCAGTGATGCAGCAACACGGCTTTGCGCCCACATACGCTTGCTACGTCCTGTTCTTCAGATGGGTTTTTTTATTTCTATTATATTTTTGTGGGTCACCCAACGTTAAAGTTAATGGACGTTGTGCAGGACATTAAGCAGCAGATGACTGTACACAGCCAACAACTGTATAGAAAGGCCTGACTGTACTGCCTATAAAACTAAACAAACAGTTCTTCTGTGAGTCTGTGGGTAGCCTAATTATTCTCTTCAAGGTGTGGGACCCTTGGCCTTGCTATTATTGTCGAGTACATTTAAGAGATGATGAGATGCCTGCTTCCCTTGATGACATTGTGACTGCAAATCCTCCAGCCACTTCGCAAACAAATGTACAGCGAGGCCTGACTGTGCTGCCCATAAAACTAAACATATGGTTCCTCTGTGAGTCCAACTGGGATGTTATAACCACTACACTACCCGGCATCTGTGATAAAAACTGAATACAGTATACAGAACTATGCCTATTGACCTGAGAGACCTGGAGTTTAGGATGACACGGTGCTGAGTGGCTTGATGTATTTGAGAGTTAAGCTGAATACTGATACCTGGTGTGCCTGGGTGTGTGTGAGGGTGGCCTGGGTGTGTGTAAGGGAGGCCTGGGTGTGTCTGAGGGTGACCTGGGTGTGCCTGAGGGTGACCTGGGTGTGTCTGAGGGTGGCCTGGGTGTGCCTGGGAGTGGCCTGGGTGTGCCTGGCAGTGGCCTGCGTGTGGCTGAGGGTGGCCTGGGAGATGTGTCAGTGGCAATGCTGGGGAAAGAACCAGTGGTGGGGCTGCCTCCACTGCCAGCTGAGACTGTGTTGCCACATAGGCTACACCACCATCCTGATGCCCACACTCTTCTTATGATGCCTAATGTCCTCCTCACTGCCCTGACCAAGACAACAAATACACATTAAGCAGCACACACCACACACTGATGATGCCGTATGTCCTCCTCACTGCCCTGACCAAGACAACAAATACACATTAAGCAGCACACACCACACAGCAGTTAATGTAACGCTGACACTACACTGACATTCCCAAAATACAAAACAGTTGGCATCAAGAGGCTTTTGGAAAATTGTGAAAATTGGGGACTCAAATTTTTGGAACTGCACTGTAGCTACTGTTTTAATGCTTTCAGGTTCTTATATTGCCTATCAGCAGAAAATAAAGTCTAATATTAGCTGCAACAGCATCCTTGGCCTCCCCCTCACTGATATACACTCTCCTCGTTAGTCTCCTGCTCTCCATCAGTCATAGTATTCAAGTAACTCAGAGCCCAGTGCCTGTCTGAGGGCCAATTTTAAAAATCCCATTTCTTGTAGCTCAACAACCAAGGAAGGCAGGGGGTTGCAAAGGTCCACAACACAAACAGAGAAAAAATGCTTAGGACAGTCAAGGGAGCAGTGAGTATGTGCTAACTTATATATATGACCACCAGTTCCCACAACTGGAGAAAACCACAACAAACTACAGCATCAACGGATGTCTGGCCAGGCATTATCTTCCAGCATCTGCAAGATACAAATACCCAAGTATCGTAATTTGGTGATAAAGTTAATCAAGATAATGCGCACCTTTCCCAGCACACTCAGTTTAAAATGTCAACAATCCTGCAGACGACAGCCATTGTGGAAGGGTGTATACGCGTCGCTTAGAGCAACAAGTCTACTAAAAAATTTCATTTAAAGGTCTCGTCAAAATACTCAATGAAGTATACCAAATTCTTCCAAAAATTAGTAATGTAATAAGATACAGAGAAGTGCAAACCACATTATAAGTTTATGAGAATGTTATGCTGAGTGTTTTTAGGTCGACTTCTCGTCCTAAGAACACCAGCGACTTTACAGAACTATATTTACAGTGCTTTCAGTGTTATAGGAATGTTATTATATGCCAGTGTTAGGATTTGCAAAGGTCTACAAATAGGAAGTGACCTGTCGTTTGAAAGTTTACCCCAAAATAAATCCGTTTTCTCTCGATGTACAATATAGAACATCATTATTTTTTAGGGGTAACGAGCATATAAATTGTAAACACAAGTATCACATTTCTCTCGATGGTTTTGTAGACACGGGGGAAATACATTGAGGTAGTTTGGCCATGTGGGGAGGATGGAGAGTGAGAGACTAACTGAAAGTGTGCATGTGAGTGAGGTGAAGGAAGGGAGAGGGAGGGGAGAGACCGGGGATGAGATGGAGGGATAGAGTGGATAGCTACTGTATATGAGAGAGGGGTATGTAGGATGGGGAGGGCAGTGGAATGCCTGATGGGCCACAGGGAGGCGATTTATTTGTGACCACCCTTACAGAATTAAAGAGTTTGGCTATAGATAGGTAGATAGATAGACAGACTGATAGAGAGATAGATAGATAGATAGATAAACTGATGGATAGTTAGTTGCTTAGGCTATCATGTAGTTTAACGAAAGAGGAGGGCGTGGTATGGGCCTCTTCACTGCAAACTCTAACTCTTTTTACTCTAACTAGGCCCACATTTTCCTCCTTTTACAGCTTATTACACTTAGCTCAGTGGCAGAAATGGCAATACTACATCTCTATATACTACTACCACTACCACCACCATCACCACCACTTCTACTACTGCTACTGCTACTACTACTACTACTACCAAGATTTTTTTTTTAACAAATCACCTCCATCCATTTGAGAATTATACTTAGATCAACAACAGCCTTCATAATACAGTTCACCATTTGGAGTTGTAATGTGAAAGTTTACACCAGCTTTCAAAATACAATCTATTGGCCCCAGTCTCGCTAACCTCCGTCCTTACCAACCATATGCTACTACTGTACTATTTATTACTTTATTTTCTATTATTATTATTTTTTTACTATCGTTACAGTGCTACTAAAAACATGAATTTATTGGAATCGTTGGTCCATGTTCTCGTCCACAGTAGCTTTGTAATCCATACCCGCCAGAGAGACAGGCCTGAGGTATAGGAGTGCAGACCTAATGAGAGAGAATGGCAGTCCACATATACAGACCATAATAGAACTCTGAGGTTGATTGCGCCTACGACTACGACTACCATGGAGGGAGAATGGCAGTCATCTCATCCAGGCCATAACAAAAATCTGAGGTCGATGCAACTACTACTTCTACTACTACTACCACCACCACCACTGCTGCTGCTACTACTACTATTACTGCTACTATTACTATACTGCTACTACTACTATTACTAATAACGAGGGAGAATGACAGTCCACATCTCATCCATGCCACAACAGAAATCTGTGGTCGATGCAGCTACTACTTCTGGTACTACTACTACTACTACTACTACTACTACTACTACCACCACCACCACCACCACTACTACTGCTACTACTACCACTACTGCTAAGGAGGGAGAATGACAGTCCACATCTCATCCAGGCCACAACACAACTCTGGGGTTGATGCTTCTTCCCAGAAAGAACCTCTGCCAGTGTAGAGTAGAATCTGCTCACCTCTGGACCCATCCCACTTGCTGTTGTCAACACAAGGGTATGAATCCACCGTGGTGCATGTGCTGAAGCCTGTCTTGACAGTATATGTTGTTTTTTTCTTTTTTCTTGTTCATTCCTCTTATGTGCAGCCTCGAGACACAGTTCACGGTGACATGCCACCACAGGATCAAATATCCTAATGTCGAAAAAAAGCTCTCTGCCCACGTGTCCACAAACCTGCAGCACTGACATCCACTCTTGCATCATCTGATGTGTTTGCTGTTCTGTGGATGAAGTGCTCGCCGTCTAGAGGGAGCAGAGCTGGCTCTGTGGTGACGTCATGGCGTATTTCCTGCAGCATTTTGGCAGTGAGGTCGCGTACTTCATCATGTCGAAGGCACGCAAAACCTCCCTTCTTGCAATCCACTCTTGTTTGTTGAAGTGAAAGCTTTTTGCCTTGAGAGACAGGGTTGTCAGCCAATTTGATGCCCAAACCTCCTGTGCTATATCAGCTCTTCTGCACTGGACTGATGTAGGATGTTTAGTTGTGTACTGCAGCTAGCCCTTTTCTCTTGAGTCTCTCTCCTTGCCTATCTGTGTCTTTATATCTTTCTGTCGTTGTTGGTCGATTTCACTCGTCTCATTCTGGGCACATATCTTCTGTGACAGGGATTCGGTGAGCCTAAGTGAATTTCTGTGTTCATAACCCGCCATGGCTGCTGGATTTATAATGTCAAGGCTTTTCATCCTGTGTGGTAGTGCTAGAAGATCCCTCTCTTCTGGTGTGGGGATGTGGCCATTGGTCAGTGACGGGAGGAATGATTCGCTGATGGTATCCTCCAGTGGTTGTAGCAACAACTCTACAGTATGTCTGGGATAGTCCACATTACGAAGGTCCATTTGTGCTTTACACCATATGTAAATGCTGTGTATGCTACGTGGGGTATTGTATTTGCGTGGCTGGATAGTACATGTATTTCTTCTACCCACGTCATTACCTCATCACTCACATATTGGTCTCTGAATTCCTTAGTTCCAGTCACTGCGCCCATTAGGGCAGAAACTATTTCAGGACCATAAGATGTTACAAGGTGCCACCATTTCCTCACATCTTCCACCTTGCCAGGACCTGTGAGATCATCTGTATAGGCTATTTGCTTTACATTGGTGGCCTCGTATTGGATCTGTTGTTGCAGCTGTCCAGGGCGTACACAGCCACGGCTACGGGGCCCCCTGGGTAGGTCCTTCTGTGGATTGGATTACACTGACTTCGTGAGCAGCTGTCGTACCCACAATGTAGAGGTCTGCTGGTTCTTTGTAGGTGTTTTCCACATACTGGGCAAAAGCTGGGTATTTAACCTTGATGTGCAGCATTGCCTCTCGACTGATGGAATTAGATGCGTTTTCTCTCTCTCTCCTACTCAGTACTCTCATTTAGTGTTCTGTTCCAAATTACAGCAGACAATTTTATTCAGCTGAGAGAGAGAGAGAGAGAGAGAGAGAGAGAGAGAGAGAGAGAGCGAGAGTCATAGCAGCCTCAGTGTCTATCCATCCATCCATCATCCAATCCTATGTTGCCCCATGATGAGCGTAGGAGCCCGAGGCTAGGCAAGTCTCAGTGTCAGTTATGTTTATTTTGGTGTTTCATGTTTCACTCTGTTTTACGCTTATTCCGTCTCTTCTCTTTTTACTATATACTTCCTCTTCTTGCTTCATTCGTCATCCTTCCCTCTCAGCAACCCACCATTTCTTCCCTCATTCTCTCTCTCTCCTCCAGTTCTCTCACAGCTCTTCGTTTGTTCCCTCCGTCATTATTTCTCCCTTCATGCCAAAATGGAAGCAACAGCAAGGGTCAAAAGTGAGTATACGACTGAACACTCAATTTCACCCACATTCCTGCCTGACGCATCGTATCAGTGAGAAACAGAGGAACACCTATGGCAGAGAAACCTACCAAGCCTCTACATGTTCAGAAATATTACCCAGCAGCAGAAGGAGAAACTATTCACGTTTTACGCTAACTTGGCCTAAAATTGCCATCTCTCCATCTTGAATAATGAGTTGTAACCAAGGATCAGCGCTAATATACGATGCTAGTCACGAGGATGTGCTGTGGAAAGGATGTAGAGTCACTGTATTGTCTTATTCCATCCTGAGCTACGTGGAATAAGCTGCAAAAGGACAAGAATATGGAGGATGTTAAGATAAAATCAACTATAGTATACGAGAGGAAATACTGAGCAAACTTTTGTCTCTAAATGTACATGCCATATTGCTTCGTCCCCCCCCCCTTCCTTCGCTCTTTCTCCCTCACCCAATCTCTCTCTCTCTCTCTCTCTCTCTCCCATTTAGTGAATTCCCCTCAACTTCCTTTGTCGTGCCTCCTCGACTAATGGAGTACCTTGAATGGGACTCACTCTCTCTCTCCCTCTCTCTCTCTCTCTCTCTCTCTCTCTCTCTCTCTCTCTCTCTCTCTCTCTCTCTCTCTCTCCCAGCCTAAGTAAGCATTATTACGTTCTCGTCACTGTCATCCCCAACGATTCTGTTCAACTTTGAAAGGATTTACAAGGTTGACGTTACAAAATATTTTATCGCTCCCGTTCGTAATTATTTTCTCGGCTGAATAAATTCCATAAGTTCACAGAAAGACAAGTGAGTGACGTAATCGTTTTGAAAGTACTTAACATCTCATAAATACAGTGTACCATTTCACTCATAACCTGACAAAGATCCGTTGAGGCAGCAGTAGCAGTAGTAGTAGTAGTAGCAGTAGTAGTAGTACATAATGTCAGTTATTTTCAAACCATATTTCTCCAGTTTTTTTTTTTGTGAGGAAGAAGGAACCAAAGGCCATGAGCCCGCAAAACTGTTCCTTCCAAGAGAAAAACAAAATACAAGAGAGAACGTGATTTCCGCAAATGCGACAAAAAAATGATCAATGGCGATATTTTGAATTCCTTGCCGCCCAGTACTGCCACGTGGCCAGGTTCGTTAAAGAGACTACACCCTCTTCAGTATTTTGAACGAGGTGTAAAGGTGTATTCTTTCTGTCCTGCATCCAGTGCTTGCAAAAGGTTAAGAGGAGAATATGGTGCTAGTCACGAAGAAGCGCTACATAGAAGGGATACAAGGTCGTAGTATTGGCTATGGATTCTCTCTCTCTCTCTCTCTCTCTCTCTCTCTCTCTCTCTCTCATCCTTAGAAACGGTGGAGAATGAAATTTGTGAAGGAAGATTAACGGATCGTGTGTGTGTGCGTGTGTGTGTGTGTGTGTGTGTGTGTGTGTGTGTGTGTGTGTGTGTGTGTGTGTGTGTGTGTGTGTGTGTGTGTGTGTGAGAGAGAGAGAGAGAGAAGGGGGGGAGGAAGCCTTCTTTCTCATTCCTTTCGTTCTCTTCATGTAGCCCTATCAGTCTGATTACTTTTTATTATTATTATTATTATTATTATTATTATTATTATTATTAGTTACTATTATTATTATTATTATCATTATTATTATTATTATTATTATCATTATTATTATTATTATTATTATTATTATTATTACTACTACTACTACTACTATTACTACTACTATTATTATTATAATAATAATAATAATTATTATTATTATTATTATGATTATGATTACTACTACTACTACTACTACTATTATCATTATTATTATTATTATTATTATTATTATTATTACTGTTACTATTATTATTATTATAATCATTATTATTATTACTATTATTATTATTATTATTATTACTATTACTACTACTATTATAATTATTATTACTACCATTATTACTACTACTATTATTATTATAATTATTATTATCATCATTACTATTATCATTATCAGTATTGTTATCATTTCCTTCTGACGTCAATTTGGGGAAGATAGTTTTAGAACCAGGGTAGGTGGATGTGAAATGTAATCCTTGAACACTAAAGCTTTTTTCTGATGACACAATAGATGAGGTAAATGAAGGTGAAGAGAAGACGATGAAAGTGAGGCTAAATAATGAGGGTGTGAACGTATGTATGACAGTACCATTCTCTCTCTCTCTCTCTTTCTCTCTCTCTCTCTCTCTCTCTCTCTCTCTCTCTCTCTCTCTCTCTCTGTATATCTATTTATCTGACTGTTTATTTACTTATCTATCTGTCTCTGTCTATCTATTGTCAGAGGTCTTAACTGCGTAAGAGGTGGCCACAAACAAATCGCCTCCACGTGACTCGGTCCCATACACTTTGGGTGCACACACACACACACGCACACACACACACACACACACACCTCTCCTTCATATATATCTCCACTGCATACCTCCATCTTATCCGTCAGTAATGCAGTGTCTGTGTGTGTGTGTGTGTGTGTGTGTAATTCACCGGGTCGGTCAGGATCACTTGATGGTCGTGATCGTCAGCTTTTTACCCTCCCGGAAGGGAGCTGAGAGCTCATATAGTCCGATCTAAGGGCAAGGCTGTGACCTTCACACACGCACACACCCGTCCCCTTGCTCAAGGGGGACAGTAACCACCCACTCGTCAGTGAAACTTTTCACAACCTGAGCGAGGCGCGAACTCCCGTCCACCAGTTGGCAAACAAGAGCGTTACCACTGCACCAGCGAGTGTGTGTGTGTGTGTGTGTGTGTGTGTGTGTGTGTGTGTGTGTGTGTGTGTGTGTGTGTGTGTGTGTGTGTGTGTGTGTGTGTGTGTGTGTGTGTGTGTGTGTGTGACTAAAAAAAAAAGTCAAACACACCTAACATAATCTAGACTTTCCTGGATAACTAGAGAGAGAGAGAGAGAGAGAGAGAGAGAGAGAGAGAGAGAGAGAGAGAGAGAGAGAGAGAGAGAGAGCAAAGAATGGAAATTACACTCGTTCAGGCAGCATTTTCGGCACACAAGCGGAACACCACTTTCTGCGGCTGGGACCTACTCACACCCTCTACTCCACGCATGGGTGTAAGTGTGGGTTGCTCTTGAAGTGTATGTGGGAGGTGTATGTGGGTATATGTGGGTGTATGTATGTGGGTGTATGTGGGAGGTGTATGTGGGTGTAAGTGGGAAGTGTATGTGGAAGTGTATGTGAGAGGTGTATGTGGGTATTGTGTGGGTGTAGCAGTGATGGCCAATGTGTATATATCGTTCTGGCAACTTACACAGGAGGCCAGTGTCGCAATACGTGAAAGGGTATACTAATCATCATCATCATCATCATCATCACCACCATCACTATTACTATATTCATCACCATCATCATCATCATCATCATTATTACCATCACAATATCTATAATTATCCTTATCATTATCATCGCCATAACCATCACCTACAACATCATCACTACGACCACCATCACCACCATCATCATCATCATCATCAGCATTAGCCTGTGTCAGTCCACCGCAGAAACAACCCTTCTCTCAATACATCCACTCTGATCTACCAACTGTAAACCTCTTCCACTCACTCCCAGCAGCTCTCTGAATCTCATCTCGCCATCTTGTTCTCTGTCATAGCACTACACTGTCTTAAATTTCATTCATCTGTCTATCTATCTATTGCCAGACGGGTCAATCCCGTAAGGGGTGGCAACAAACAAATCGCCTCCATGTCGCCCTGTCCTCCGCCATTTCACTTTCCTACTCCCAGCTCACACCCCCCTCTCTCATATACCTCTCCGCTCCATCCCTCCACCTCATCCTTGGCCTCCCCCTCCCTCTCCCCTCCTCCACCTCACTTACATACAGTACACTCTCCTCGTCAGTCTCCCACTCTCCATCCTCTCCACATGGCCAAACCACTTTCATTGTACGCCTCCTAACGCTTCCTATCACATCCACATCCACACCACAACGCTCCTTCATTTCCTTATTTGTCAGTCTGTCTCTCCATGTGACTCCACATACTCCTCTCAAATAACTCATTTCCACTGCTCTCACTCTTGACTTGTGTCCCTCCAACAAGGTCCACGCTTCACTTCCATAATTTGGAGTTGGTATCACAATACTGTCATGTAGTAACTTTTTCACTTCCGTGCTCACTTCCCTGTTTCTTATCACTGCTTTCAAGGAACCAGCAACCTTTTCTTCCTTGTTGTACCCTTTCATTGTGGTAGGTGGGGGCGCTCACCATCCACTCACTCGATGTAGTGCTGCTGTCGGGTGTCTGCTCTTTCCTCTCCTCCATCCTTCTTTCCTTCCATCCTCTTCTGTCTTTCTTTCCTTGTCCTTCTGCCTACGGGTAACTTTACACTCCCTCTTCTGTCTTTCTTTCCTTAATTCGTTCCTCTTCCTTCTGCCTGTGGGTGACTCTACACTGAATGACAAGCCAAATGGTTTCCTGTACACCAGGAAACCATTTACTACGCTGGGTGTTAACCATATAACCAAATTTTGGCGCCGGGTGGTTTAGTGGGTAATTACTGCCTCCGATCGGATTGAGCCGGTGAAGGTTTATATCCAAGGGATGGTTGGGGTTGGTTGCTCATGTAATGCCACTCAGGGATGAGTGAGGCTGGTAAATCTCATCTTAAATGTCGGGACCAACTGCCTAGCCCCGGGCTCCTACGCTCCTCATGGGGCAATGTAGTGTTGGATGATGGATGGATGGATGTACCCTTTCAAGCACTTCACCCTCTAAACTTCCATCCTTACTCATCACACTACCTAAGTCCTTAAACGCACTCACATTTTCCATATCCTCCCATCCAATCTCACTGTACGTTCACTGTCTTCACTTCTCTCGAAGACCATAACTTTACTCTTCCCTACATTCACCTTTAGATTCCGTTTCTTATACACTCTCCCAAACTCATTCACCAAGCCTTGCAGCTCCTCTTCATCTTCACTTAACGCAGTATCATCTGCAAACAACAGTACACGAAGTTTCCAAACACTGCCCTCTCTCACTGGGACCGCTCCAACATCCAATGCCCTACCTTGTATCTTTTTTATAACCCCATCCATATACAGATTGAACAACCATGGGGACATGACACATCCCTGTTTCAACCCAACCTTCAAACAGAAAAATTCACTCAGTTCACCATCCACACGCACTGCAGCCTTAGCACCATCATACATACTCTTCACAGCATTCAACAGCTTCCCATCTACTCCATATATTCTTAATACTTTCCACAATCCTAGTCTATCCACCCTGTCATATGCTTTCTCCAAATCCATGAAAGCCGCATACAGCTTCTTTCCCTTCTCTAGAAACTTTTCCACTAAAGATCTAAGAATGAATATCTGATCTACACAACCTCTTCCCTTCCTAAAGCCTCCTTCCTAAAACTTCATGCCCGGGGGGAATCAGTCTAAAATCTGAGGACTGATAGACGCAGACGCTTATTATTATTATTATTATTATTATTGCTGTATATGATTAGGATATTATTATCATTGTTGGTGTTGTTGCTGCTGCTGTTATTGATATTTTTGTTCCAGTTATCATTATCATCATTGTAATTATTATTATTATTATTATATTATTATTATTATTATTATTATTATTATTAATGTTGCTGTATATGATTAGGATTTTATTATCATTGTTGTTGTTGTTGCTGCTGCTGTTATCGATATTTTTGTTCCAGTTATCATTATTACTATTATTATTATTATTATTATTATTGTTATTATTATTATTATTATTCATCCATCCATCATCCAATCCAACGTTGCCCCATGAGGAGCGTAGGAGCCCGGGGCTAGGCAAGTTGGTCCTGACATTTAAGATGAGAGTGACCAGCCTCACTCATCCCTGAGTGGCATTATGTGAGCAATAAACCCCAACCACCCCTTGGATATAAACCTTCACCGGCTCAATCCGATTGGAGCGCAGTAATTACCCACTAAACCACCAGGCGCCATAATTTGGTTATATGGTTACCACCCCACGTAGTAAATGGTTTCCTGGTGTACAGGAAACCATTTGGCTTGTCTCTCAGTGTAGAGTCACCCATAGGCAGAAGGAAGAGGAAAGAATGAAGGAAAGACAGAAGTGGGAGCGTAAAGTCACCCATAGGCAGAAGGAAGAGGAAAGAATAAATGAAAGAAAGACAGAAGAGGATGGAAGGAAAGACGGATGGAGAAGAGGGAAGGGCAGACACCCGAGAGCAGCACTACATCGAGTGGGTGGATGGTGAGCGTCCCCACCTACCACAATCATTATTATCATTATTATTATTTTTTCTTATTATTATTATCAGATTCCGACACGATTGCTGACGACAAAAAAGAATTACTGCAAGAAAATGACACCAAATCTGCCTGTTAAATTAATGTGCTTAAACTGTGATTCGTAAAATGTAACGCTGACATCATTTTAGACAGCTGTTTAAAACTCGCCTACGGGTATTAGGTAGGGTTAGCCTGCATCCCACATTACAGAGTGCGGTTAGCAACACTACATCTCTGCCGTGTACCTCAAAAATCATTATTGAAAATTGTGAGTGTACTTCCATTTTGGGGTTTGATGTTTAAGCCTACGATTACCACACTGAGCCCTGACTCAAAATTTCCACCTTCTGAGGCAACCACCACCATCGTCGTTGCCATCGTCATCGCCTTCGTCATCACCATCATAAAAACAACAATAACAATACTAGTAATCATCATCATCATCATCATCATCACCACCACCACCATCACCACCACCACCGCCATTACCATCATTATCATCACCACCACCACCACCATCACGATCATCATCACCAGCACCATCACCACCACCATCACCACCACCACCGCCATTACCATCATTATCATCACCACCACCACCGCCATCACCATCAATATCATCACCACCACCATCACCACCACCACCGCCACCACCATCATTATCATCACCACCACCATCACCACCACCACCGCCACCACCATCATTATCATCACCACCACCACCGCCATTTCCATCATTATCATCACCACCACCATCACCACCACCACCGCCACCATCATCATTATCATCACCACCACCATCACCACCACCACCGCCATTACCATCATTATCATCACCACCACCATCACCACCACCACCGCCATAACCATCATCATCACCACCACTATCAAAATAATC
>NC_137030.1:31398415-31420915 GCF_032717465.1 Coenobita brevimanus | reverse complement strand
AGAATTTAGGGAAGGGCAGTGCCAAATTTTCAACACTTAAAATTCTTTGTTAAATTCGAATTAAGCTTAGTGGAACGATTCAGTGTCAGCCAAAGAAATAAACAGCCCAATTTTGATATCAATATGTCAAAGGTCAACATCACAGGGCAAGGTCAACTTAAACATTTCTGGCCTAACTTGAACGTAATTTAGTACAGGGGTTAATGGTCATGGAGGGATGCTGTATGTCTAGTTTCAGAATAATTAGTCAAAGGTCAAGGTGACAGAAGTAGGTCAAAATTTCACAGACCGATGGCAAGGCGTGGGTGTTGTTCTCTCTCATTGCCTGCATTTCTTATTTCCAAATGATTTTATTCAGCTCAAGAGATATTTCCAAATGATTAAATTCAACTCACGAGATTTTTTTGGACTGGTGCGGGTTCATCAAAGCCTCATTAATCCCTTCACTCCTACGATGCTCTTAAGATGAAAAATTTGTAAAAATCTTCAGAGACTTCTTACTCGTAGCTAGTTTTATTTTTATCAGGAAAACAAGTATAAAAACCAAAGACATGTAGGGATGGCTGTGGGCGAAAAAAAAAAAAAAAATGGATACAAGGGCGAGGCGTAAAATGACGTGTAATCCCGCCACTACATTTTATTCTTACTTCCGTACGTGCCATTATGGTGCAACATAAGTGACCCCGATAAGTCATTATTAACCAGTCATGCCTTAAAACTGTCGGGGAAGGATTACATGTTTTACTGCCTCGACTCTGTTTCGATGATTTTGAACGCACTGCAATTCCTACATCTTCATACATTTTATAAAACGTTCTTGTACATGATTATTATACGGCACAGCACTTACCTCATCTGACACCGACTTCTTGTGCCAAAGCATCTGAGTAGCTTATATATTTGGCCTCTTCTCACGCCTGATGTTTTTGATGGAGATATTTTCCTCAGGTCTCGTCTGTAAAAGGAAAGTGGTGTGTTTATTTCCACGTTATGGTATACATAATTACATCTGGTATCCTGCCTTTCAGTACATTCAGCACTGTCTTGTAAACATTCATGTTTAAATTCCCATGTTTATGATTTACGGCCTTAACAGCCTACAGACATGTAATTTCACGACAGGTTTCCATGTAACGCTGAGTACCAGTCATGTTTACAGCATTTTGTATTCATGGGAGCGCGGGAAGCCATCCTTATCCCAAACACTGTAGTTGTTACCTAACCGACACTGGACAGGTGGCTCGTTGTCAGCTTCTTTCATTCATCCGTCACGAAGTACATCACGTTCAAGTCGTCCACTTTTATGGATGGAATTACACTTAGCGAACGAACGTGCAAACACTACCGTCACTTGCATACCGGAGTGTCAGGGTAAGAAAATGCCGTTACTCTGTGCTGTATTACTGTCATTCCCGTAGTATAGTCCTTTTCTGCAACTAAGCTACGTGAAATAAGCTGCAACAGGACAAAAATTTCCACCTCGTTAAACTGAATGAGCCTCTCAGAAAGAACACACGGCTTTAGAGTCATCCCCAGCGACAACTAGATTTGCTGAGCCACAATCTTCCCTCAGAACACAACACGCAAGCCTCCAGTTCACATCCACATCCCCAACTGTACTGCTAAGTGAAGAGAGAAACTGAGGACACATATCTTATCCAACAGTCTGACCGGACCAGGAAACGAACTCGCGACCTTTCATTTGCGGGCTGGAAGTGCTAACCAGTGCACTCCTCTCCCCATATATGCTATACCCTCTTTACTCTAGCTTGGCCTAAAATAATCCTCCTTCCACCTAACATGCTGAATTGTGAGCATAGATTAAGACTAGAATATGGTGCTAGTCACGAAAAAGTGCCAAGGAAAAGACGTACAGCTTTAATATTGTCTTTTTCAACCACTGAGCTACGTGAAATATGCCGCAGAAGGATGAAAATCTCCACCATACTTTGGTCACTTTAACCAGGCGTAAAATTACCATCTCCCCATCTATGCTAGCCTATAACAAGAGATTAACACAAGAATATGGTGCTAGTCACGAAGAAGTGCTATGGAAAGGATGTGCACCCATACCGATGTCTTTTTCAGCCAGTGAACAACGTGAAATATGCTGGAAAAAGGGTGAAAATCTGTGCCAAGTAAAGGGGAAAGGAGTATAGTAATTATTTCTTTATCGTTTTATATAAAGCGCCACAAATTCCACGTTAGCGCCAGGCCACAGGGTTATAGAATTTGCCCGATTATCCCTAAAAACTTTACCCAAAATTTGGTTATTTTCGAAGCCTTGATGAAGTGTATTGTTAATATCGGTAAAGAGATGGTGCGCCCCCACAGATACAGACGTGGCCACAAGTTCGTCGACACTCCTCTGCCAGCACTGTGTTCTGCCTTCTATAGCTGTAATTCCTCCCCAGACAACAGAGAGCAGCCTTCCTTCTCATAGTCTTTTGTTGCATGCGTCAAAATGTCATCTCTCTCTCTCTCTCTCTCTCTTTCTCCTTCCTAAATGACAGAGAGACCCCCTTTTTCTCATACCATTATCTTTGGTTCATATTGCCTTCCTTATTTCTCTTTCCTCCCCCCAAGACAGGGTATCCTTCCTTCTCATACTCTTCTGTTGCTTGCTTTATATTTCCTTCCATATTTCTTTCCCTCCTAAATGACAGAGTACCCCTTCTTCTCATACTGTTTTCTGTGGTTCATATTGCCTTCCTTATTCCCCACTCGTGCCTAAATGACAGAGTATCCTTCCTTCTCATACTATTTTGTGTTGTGCTTACATATTTCTCTTTCCTCCCCTCAGAACAGAACATCCTGCCTTCTCACACTGTTTTGTTGTGTTTCGTATTGCCTTTCATATTCATCTTTCCTTCCGAATGTAACTTGCAATACACGAATTACAGAGAATATCCTGCCTTCTCATACTCTTTGTTGTGTGCTTCATATACACTAAAGGACTTCATGTAACACCGTCTTTTACCACAACGGTCAGGGAAGCGTCGTCTAACTTTTGCTCACCGCTGTATCTCACGCCTTTAAGCCCTTCACTCCGATGACGCACATTCTATTCTTGGTATTCTCGGCTTTTTTTATCTTTTATTTATCTATTTCTATCTTTATTTATTTATTTTTTTGGGGGAGACTTTGGGACCTGAAAGTTTGAGACGTATGGTCAGTTTCAGAGAGCAGCATAGAAGGTTAGCGATTTAGTTTGCATATCATTACCGCTTTCGTGTCTATTTCCTCCTTTATATATACTGCCATTTTTTACAGCAGTAGCATAAACGAGGATATTGCTATGCACAGAATTAATCACTTCGGAAAAGGTGTAACGAATTTCCAAGGCTAGTTACAACACTCCTTATATTACTATTAATACTCCTTATAAACTAACTTGTTCTAAAATTGTCATCTTTCCATCTTGAATGCCGAACTATTAAAGTGGATTAGCATTACAAAATTATGCTGGTCACGAAGAAGTGCTACAGAAGGAATACAGAACCATGGTACTATTTCTGTCACTGAGCTGCGTCATTTTTTTTTTTTTTTATGAGAGGAAGAAGAAACCAAAGGCTGAGCCCCCAATAACAGTTCCTTCCAAGAAAAAAGCAAAAACAATACAAAAGAGAGCCAAATTCAAGATCCGTTCATTTCGAGAAACCTGGACACACTGCGTTTGAAAGACTGAAGATCATAGGAAGTGGGAAATACAGACAGAGGGAGACAGTTCCAGAGATGACCTGTTGCATAAATGAAGGACTGGGAGTAACGGATAACTCTTGCGTTAGAGAGTTAGACAGAATAGGGATGAGAGTTTGTTGCTAGATGGGTGCTACGCACTCGTCGTAGAGGTGGAGGGATGCAAGCAGACAGTTAAGAGAAGCAGTGACCATTGAAATAGCGATAGAAAAGAGGCAACAGTGCGGCGAAGAGACAGAGGTTGAAGAAAGCCAGTAAGAGGAGGAGAGTTAATGAGACGAAAAGCCTTTGACTCCACCCTATTCAGAAGAGCTGTATGTTGGGAGCCTCCCCACACATGAAAGTTGTACTCCACACAGGGGCGGATAAAACCCCTGTATAGAGTCAACAATTGTGCAGGGGTAAAGAAAGAGCGGAGTCGGCTTAACACACCCAATATCTTGGAAGCAGATTTTACAAGAGATGCAATATGATCTTTCCAAGATAAGTCCTGAGTGAATGAAACCCCAAGCATGTTCAACGATGATGCAGGATTGAGCTGGATATTATTAAACATTAGTGGGTACTCCTGTGGAAGATTTTGACGAGTTGATAGGTGTAAATGAGCGGTGGCTCAATCGGTAGAGAGGTGGCCTGCAGTCCTAACGGACCTAGGTTCGAATCCCGGCTGGGGCAGGGAACAGTTTAAGGATTTGAATTTCATTAAATCAGGCTTTACTGATCTACCAGAAGACCCGCCGACATATCGTAAAAATACCCCCGCTAATACCAATACACCAGTCCTGTATGAGACAGCCCTAGCATGTATTCAATATAGACGGTGGGTGTTAGCGCCGAAGTGGTGACATGTAGAGGTGTATGGTATGTAGGAGGATTGCTGGGCCTTGATAGCAGACTGTGAAGCCTATGCCCAGAGAGAGACACATAAAAAAAAAAAATACTGAGTCTTTGATGTATTAAAAACAACAAGATTATTTTTACCCCAGTCAGAGATACAAGCCAAGTCAGACATTAGGTGTGCCATAGCCTCATCCCTTGTTTGTTGAAGTAACTGCTGAGATGGACGTTGGGGGAATCGAATGGAAAGGTGAAGGGTGCAATGATCAGCATACGAGTGGATAAGGTTAGATGTACAGCTTAGAAGGTCACTGATGAAAAAAAGGAAGAGAGTTGGTGATATGACTTAAACCCTGAGGAACACCACTGTTGATAGATCTAGGAGACGAACGATGGCCGTCTACAACAGCAGCCACAGAACGACCAGAAAGGAAGCTATAGAAAGGCACAGATAGAAGGATGGAAACCGTAGGAGGGCAGTTTGAAATTAAAGATTTATGCCAGACTCGATCGAAAGCCTTTGAGATGTCAAGTGCAATGGCAAGCATTCGCCAAAGTCCCAGAAGGAGGATGACCAGAAGTCTGAAAGTTAGGTGAGAAGATCGCCAGTGGAGCGTCCCTGACGGAACCCATACTGACGATCAGAAAGAAGATTGTGACAGGAAAGATGCCTTAAAATTTTCCTATTAAGAACTGACTCGAAAACTTTTGAGACACAGGATGTTAAAGCAACTGGACGATAGTTAGAGGGTTGGGAATGGTCACCCTTCTTTGGGACTGAATGAGAGCAAACTTCCAGCAAGAAGGAAAGGTACAAGTTGACAGACAAAGGCGAAAGAGTTTACCTAGGCAGGGTGTAAGCACTGAAGCACAGTTCTTGAGTACAGCAGGAGGGACTCCATCAGGCCCATATGCCTTGTTAGTATAAAGGCCAGTGATGGCAGAAAATACATCAGCTGAAGAAATTTTAATGTCAGCCATGAGGAAGTCAGAGGGAGGAAATAATGAAGGAACACTACCGGAATCGTTTAAGGTGGAATTGGAGGAGAAAGTCTGAGCGAAGAGATCTGCTTTATCAGAAGAAATGGCTACAGAGGCATCAGTTTAAAAAAGAGGAGGGAAGGATGATGAGGTAAAGTTGTTAGAAAGGTTTTTGGCAAGGTGCCAGAAGGAGCGGGAAGAATTCGAGTTGGAGAGTTGAAAGCATTTAGTAGGGATGAAATTATTCATGGCAGAGCGAAGAACAGACTTTGCATGATACCGGGCAGAAACATAAAAAAAGATGTGATTCAGGGGTGGGTTGGCTCCGGTACCTTTTATAGCCCCTCTCCTTGTTGCGGACAGCATTAGAACAAGCGTGATTAAACCAAGGCTTTCTTGCATTAGTCAAAGGATATGAGAAAGGAATGTATGCTTCCATGCCCGAGAGAATAACCTCCGTAATGCGCAAGGCACACCCAGATGGCTCCCGGCCATGGAAGCAATAATCATTCCAGGGAAAATTAAAAAAGTACTGCCTGAGGGCCTCCAATCAGCACCAACTACATTGCAAAAGGACAAAAATCTGGGCCAAATTAAGGTTAATGGAGTATAGATGACCCTTCTGACCTGAATAAATCGTTTGGAGATGATGATGATGATGATGATGATGATGATGATGATGATGATGATGATGATGATGGTGATGATGATAATAATAAAAATAATAATAATAATAATAATAATAATAATAATAATAACAACAGTAGTAGTAGTGGTAGTAGTAGTAGTAGTAAAGTAGATATGCAGTTTCTTCCTGTGCCTTGGGAGAAAACATGACGCTACAAACCCAGTCCTGCGATATGTTTGCCGATTTCGTTGTCACCCATGTGCTCACTTTATCCCATTTCTGATCGTTCTTATTTTTGAAGGGAAGGCTGACCCCCCGAACAATCACAGGGGGTTAAAGCTCCCCAATTATCGCATTACGAATGAGGGTCAATTGTACAGCATTTTCTATGATATCAAAGCCATATGAACCTTCCTTCGATTATTTCAGATAATTTTCAGTTTGGTCAGGGGTAGGGGGACTGTTCCTTATCAAAATCATGGTTGGAAAATTGCATAAAGAGGATAACCTTCTTCGGAACCCGATGAAACCACCTAGGAAGCTTCAGTCAAACCCATCACACAGCCTGGGAGAAACTAAAACACACACACACACACGCACACACACACAGACAAAGGATGAATCAAGCGCAACGATACAGTGCGAGTCGGGGAAAGTGTGGGGAGGTATATGAGAAAGAGTGAGAGAAGGAGTGGAGCTGGAGAGAAAGCAGCCTGATAGCAGAAGACAGGATGGCATGGAGGTGATTCGCTTATGGCCATTCGTTACGGGTACAAGGCGTCTGGTGGTGGCTGTAGTGAGATGATACAGAGAGAGAGAAATAACACACAAGTGGATAATAAACTGTAACATATAGAATAAATTGCCAAGGAAAAGGTGCAAGGAACCCTTCAAAGCTTAGGATTGTACGGACATAGGTTTGTTTATGCACCACTTTTACAATGTCTATACCGCACTTTTACTGTCTATACCGCACTTTTACTGTCTATACCGCACTTTTACTGTCTATACCGCACTTTTACTGTCTATACCGCACTTTTACTGTCTATACCGCACTTTTACAATGTCTATACCGCACTTTTACAATGTCTATACCGCACTTTTACAATGTCTATAGCCTGTACTCCTTTGCCATTAACTCGGCCAAGACATTCGTCCTTGTAAAGTTTATTTAACAAAGAGCAATGACAGAAAAAGAGAATACTACGGCTCTACACCCTTTTCATTGCACTTCTTCGTGACTAGCAGCATATTCTATTATTACACTATTGTCACACAACGCATGGTGGTAACCATACAACTAAATAACCGGGTGATTGTGTCCCTGTAAACTGGGAGGATAGAGGCAAACGCGGCGTCCATCCAGGAACCAAGCTTCCATACTCCCTCAAGCGCGTCGGAGTGGAGATGCACAGTCTACCGCAAGAAAACATTGGATCATTGCATGGGATGGGCCTACAGGGGCGACTGTTTGCCTGCGGCTGATGGGTCTGCTCGGTTATAGAGACCAGGGTTACTCAGCAACAACTCCGTTGTTACAAGTCAGCACTGAAGACGGAGAGATGGCAATTTAAGGCAAAGTTATGTTAAAGACAGCATACGGTACCACAGGTGTTAACCGTATACGGTAAACACAGCATACGGTACCAGAGGTGTTAACTGTATACGGTAAACACAGCATACGGTACCAGAGGTGTTAACTGTATACGGTAAACACAGCATACGGTACCAGAGGTGTTAACTGTATACGGTAAACACAGCATACGGTACCAGAGGTGTTAACTGTATACAGTAAACACAGCATACGGTACCAGAGGTGTTAACTGTCTACGGTAAACACAGCACACGGTACCAGAGGTGTTAACTGTATACGGTAAACACAGCACACGGTACCAGAGGCAGTCATTCACAGACGCTGGGCTGGAAAATATATCTACTTAGCACTTAATGCTGGACAGATCCCGTACGCCTTACTGTGGTGGCACTGATGTAACCCAGCGGCTCATTAGCTGGGTTACACAAACGTCCCTCAACTACTTCCCTATCTCCCGAAGAGGAGAATGGCGGACGGAAGGAGAAGGGCGACACTTAAGTCTGCAGTCCACCGGGTTCACGTTTCAGGTGATACAACAACAGCAACAACAATAACAAATAATCCCCTGTACAGAAGAGATCTTCCAACCCCTCCCCTGCCTAAAAAAAAGGCAAAGAGAAAGGAAGAGAAAAAATAAAACCTGGACGTAGCAACAATAAGAGAGATCTAGCCCGAATATGAGAGAGAGAGAGAGAGAGAGAGAGAGAGAGAGAGAGAGAGAGAGAATCCTGAAAACAGAAAATCGTGGTAAAAACACAATAACAGTAAATCGCTTGGCCATGACACCCTGGGGGACATAAAAGAACACCCAGGAAAAACACGTCAATATTTCTGAGAGTGGCGGGCTGTGGCGTGGAGGGGGGGCTGCGCCATAGCATTCTTGGGAACGTGATTATATGTTTGTTATTACCTGACCAAAATCCGTAACTCCTTGCTATTCCTTTACTGGCCAGGTTGAGTCAGACTAAAGGGTTAATCTGGCTAGTAACCAAGGAGACTCAATGGCGTGGCGTGGAAGGGGCGCTATGCTATAACGTGCTTGGGTATCAGTTTACTCGTATATGTCTGTTATAACTTGACCACAATCCATAAATCCTTTCTATTCACGTAATGGCCAGGTGTAGTCTGACTGGAGGGCAAGGCTGACTATTCTCTGATCATTTTAATTAGGCATAACATTGCCTCCTTTCCCTCTTGAATAATGAGCTATAACAAGCGATTAACATTAGTATATGATGCTAGTCGCGGAGCAGTGCTGTGGGAAGGATGTAGGGCTGCAGGACTGCCTAATTGACAATGACACTGGGAAAACAGACAGCAAAAGGACCAAAATCTCCGCCAAGTTAAAGTGATTGATATTTAGTAACCAAGAAGACTGGAGAGGGATACACACACGCACTTACGATTACTTCCCTGTCCTAACTCGGGGTATGATCCGCAGGATGGACAAAGAGGCTGTTGCATCTTCCTCCGCCTCCTGTTCTGCCGTCATAAGTATATGTTGGGAGACGAATATTACTGGCTATGACTGATTTCTGCAGGATGATGTTCAGGTAAAGGAGTACAAAATCTTCCCTTGTCTACTTCATCTTGTAAAAGCATATCTGAAGCTACGACGGAGGATCGAGCGTAAATATGTGAGAGTATCCAGCCCCTGATTACTGTCTTCTAATCTAACCTAACCTCTTTCACTTCAATTGGTGGCCATATGTAATCAGCTTGGAGAATTGATTTCATTAGTAACCAAGAAGACTCATTCCCACCTTTCATTTAACCTAACTTACCTAACTCAACCTCCTTCTGTTCAGCCAATGGCTAAACGTTCTCAGATAGGTGGGCTGATTTGACTAGTAACCAAGAAGACGCGTTCCTAGCTCATATCAGATCCTCATCAAGTTTCAAGCAATCACAAGTTATTATTCTAGTTACGAGTGTTCCATTTCTCTCAGATGAAGACAAACGGACTATAGAAAAAGGAAACTACGTGATTAACAAGGGAATAACTCAACTCCCGGGCCACAACGGGCAAGGCTGAATTGGGTACATGACTGTTTTGTAGCCCCACGATATGGCACGCAGTCGAAACCCGTTTTTATTATGAGAACAAATATATCTGAAACATGATATAAACATTTCATTACTATCTATCTATCTATCTATATACCTAGGCTGCTTCCCCCAAGGAAAGGGAGGTAGCCGAGACAGGACGACTCACTCTCCATTTACTCATCCATTCAAACACATTTATTCGCATCTTACAGATGATAATAATAATAATAATAATAATAATAATAATAATAACAATAAAAATAATAATAATATGACAATCCTAAACAACGAAGACGACGACGATGATTATAGCGGTACCACTGCTACTACTACTATTACTACTAATCATCATCATCATCATCATCATCATTATCACCATGAGAATAAGAATAATTATCAGAAAAATAACAACAGCAGCAACAACAATAACTATAACATGGATTGTTACCTGTACATATGTTATGAAATCACTATACGAAATTTGGAGAGAGAGAGAGAGAGAGAGAGAGAGAGAGAGAGAGAGAGAGAGAGAGAGAGAGAGAGAGGAGAAAACAGCGAGCGTTGTAACCGTGGATTAAATTTCCCAGGTGTGTGGTAAGTTCCATGCAGGCTTCCTAACATTACATTACCTCCCCTGACTTACCCCGGGCATTAAGGGGGCAGGCACAATATAATTTTCACCCTCGTTTCATCCAGGTTCACTTACATTTTCTACAGCGGTGTGTTCGTTTCCTCTTACGGCCGCGTCTAATTTGCTCAAACTGTTCCCTGCAGACGTCTCTATTCTACACTTCATTCACTTTCACTTGGGCGAGCTTCCCGTCCTTTTTGCAGCCCATTTCCCGTACCTCAGGGCCAGAGTAAGACGGTACCACGGCCCTGCATCCTTTCCACAGCTCTTCTTCGTGACTAGTACGGTCTTCTAGTAGCAACCTGCTATTCCTCAGCGTTCAAAACAGAAAAATGGCACTTTTACGCCTACTTAAAAAGAACAGAGTCTGGTCATAAAGTTTCTTGCGGGTAAGTTGGATGTGGAATTATTGGTGTTGGTGCAGGAGACAAACGCCTTCATGTGGTGGCACCAATATGACCTGGCGGCGGCACTACTCGATTATGAACGCGTCCCTCAACTTCCTCACTCTCCCCCGACAGGAGGATGGTGGACTTCTGGAGGGGGGCAACTTCAGCCTGCAGTCCACCGAGCTCACGTTCAGATAAGCCTGGGGTTGCAAGTGCTACTACTACTACTACTAATGATAATAATAATAATAATAATAATAATAATATCAACAATAATGCTACTACTACTGCTACTACTACTTCTACCACTACCACCAACATCACCATCACCACCACTACTACTACTACTACTACTACTGCTATAACTATTACTACTACTGCCACTACTACAGTACAATACTACGGCTCTACATCAGCTCCACTGCACTTCTTCGTGACTAGTACCATATTCATGTGATAATCTCGTCACATCACAGCATTCAAGATGGAGAAATAACACTTTTACGCCAAGTGAAAGTGAACAGAGCACAGAAAACAATAACCAGATTTTTCGTGAGACAATTGATATTTTGGTGGATGAAATTTAGTATATGCCGTCGTGGAGAGAGTGATGGGTCATTTATCTTGCGGGGAATTGAGAGAGAGAGACAGACAGACAGACAGAGAGAGAGAGAGATGCAACACTGCGGCGAGGAGAGAGCTTGGTTAAAATACATCCCAACAGTTATATATCAACGAAGAGGGTTGGTGTGAAGGAGAAAGTCACTGGAAGAACAGGAAGGATTTATAAGTGGGTAAACAGCGATCCTTTTCAGTGTTTTGATAATGCTGACGTCACTAGGGTACCTGTACTAATTTTACATATATATTTCTGCAGGTGATGTTTGATTTTATCCAACCCCCCTCTTTTTTTTAACGAACAGAGTGGTACCATATATAACATTCCTCTTCCATCCCTGCATCATTTAATAATTTCCTATTCCCACTGCCACACCCACGCCCTACTCCCACGGCCACACCCACGCCCTACTCCCACGGCCACAACTACGCCCACACCAGTTGACTGTGCCCCCGCAAAACACAAGATATGGCCAGGCGAGCTTCAAGTGGGGCGCTACTGACGAGCCACTTCGTATTTCCTGGCCATTTAGTTAGATCTGTTTACCCACAAATCTACCTCTCGTCATTCTCACATCAGCTAAGTATTTAAATTCCTGCACCGCTTCCAGTCTTCCTCCATTCACTGGCAGTCTCATTTTTTAACAATCATCATTTTACTCCTACCGACACATTTCCATATTTCCTCGGTCACTTACATTAAAGCTCTAAACCATGCCACAAAGCTTAACACTCACCATTAGCAAGCAACACATAAAAAATTGCACACATCAGCTTCAGAATACATCATCCTTTTAAGCATTTGTTACCACCTTCGTTCCCGCCTCGACACCTACTGATCTGGCTTATTTATTTCGAGCTGTTCTCCTTTTTACTCAAGCTTGGTCTAAAATTGCCATCTCTCCATCTTAAATGCTGAGCTGAAGGAATATATTAATGCTGAAATATGATGACAGTCACAAAGAAGTGCTATGGAAAGGATGGAGAGCCGTAGTATTGTCTTTTTCTGCCACTGGGCTACGTGAAATAAGCTGAAAAAAACAAACAAAAAATATATGGGCCAAGTTAGAGTATGAAGAGTATAGCAGTGGTGCCCGGTGTGTGTGTGTGTGTGTGTGTGTGTGTGTGTGTGTGTGTGTGTGTGTGTGTGTGTGTGTGTGTGTGTGTGTGTGTGTGTGTGTGTCTGTGTGTGTGTGTGTCGATGAACCATGTGATAACCTTTACTCACACACACACACACACACACACACACACACACACACACACACACACACACACACACACACACACACACACACACACACACACACACACAATTTTATTTTCAAAGCACATAAAAGTTTAGCTTATTTAACTGCAAAGCCACACAATTTTTGGCGCGGGGGTTAATACGGTGCTTATGACATTCCAGTAAGCTATTTATCTTTACCGATGCAAATATTCACCACCGCGCAAATAAATAAATAAACAGAGCCTTAACACCTCTTCTTTAGCGATTTACTTTATTATACATTCCGTCCTCTCATTTGCTGGTTAAATCATTCTAATATCGCCATACACTGCTTACGTAAGATAGAAACTTATATCAACTAGCATGATCCACAACTAAATCGCAAAGGAAATGGTGTTAGTAAGCTTCCTAATCACACAAGCATATAGCGCCAGTACTAACACAAAACAACTCTCTCAGCCATCCCTATAGGCCACTTCAAGACAGATTTCATCACTACCATAAAAGCGTCACAGCATTCAGCCAAGACCCCCTCACCCCATGCATACCTAACTCCTTCCATGGTACCTCTCCCTTCCATGGTACCTCTCCCTTTCTTCTACCATGATTTTATTTCCGTAACCCATCAATACCATGAATATCCTACGGTCCTTCCCGCATCCTTCCTCAGCCGTCGGTCTTACTGCAAATGCCTGTAGCACATCCCTTCCACCGCTACAGAGGTCAGTGTTTGTATAGCATGTGGGAAAAGTTATACAATAGCTTATGTAACACTAAACGAACACTTGACTGGAGATCTTCAGCCACAGTTAATTATCTTTTGTCGTCTTTCACACACACACACACACACACACACACACACACACACACACACACACACACACACACACACAAAATTCCCATTCCCAACCCCCATCTTCCCCACTCTCTCTCTCTCTCTCTCTCTCTCTCTCTGTTTTATACATTACAAAATTGCACGACGCCACAATTCATAGACGCTTCAGTAACAATCCCATTTTTCTCTTCCCTTTACAGTGTTCTCGCTCTGACTGTTTATTTTATCTGTTTATCTTTTCCATTCTCAGGCTGGTGCTGGAGAGGGGCGCCTTCACGTGGTATGACCGGATGGTGGAGCTGCTCAGTTACAGAAACGTTCCTCATTCCCCTCCCTATCTCGCAATGGAGGATGGCTAACCGGGAAAGAAGGACAGTTTTGGCCTGCAGTCTACTGAGCTGACACTCAGGTCAACCTGGGCTTACAACGACAAATACTACTACTACTACCACCACTACTACTGCTATCTATCTATCTATCTATTGCCAGACGCCTCAATCCCGTTTGGGGTGGCCACAAACAAATCGCCTCCAAGTCGCCCTGTCCCCCGCCATTTCACTGCCCTGCTCCCAACTCACACCCCCCTCTCTCATATACCTCTCCACCCCATCCCTCCATCTCATCCTCGGCCTCCCCCTCCCTCTTCCCCCCTCCACCTCACTCACATACACTCTCTTCGTCAGTCTTTCACCGTCCATCCTCTCCACATGTCCAAACCACCTCAGTGTGTTCCTCATAACGCTTCCTATCACATCCACATCAACACCACAACGCTCCTTTATATCCTCATTCGTCAGCCTGTCTCTCCACGTGACTCCACAGGCTCCTCTTAAATAACTCATTTCTACTGCTACTACTGCTAAAATTTCTACTGTTGTTGCTGCTGCTCCAACAACAACTACTACTAATACTACGACTACGACTACTACTACTACTACTACTACTCTTACTACTACTACTGCTACTACTACTACTTCTACTACTACTAATCAAGTGTTAATCTGAAGTTAAACTTCTATATAGAAAAAAGCCAATACAAGGGCACAACATCCTTTCCAATGCTCTTCTTAGGCACTATATTCTTTTAACTTTAACTTGATCTAAAGTTTCCATCTCTCCGTCTTGAATACTTGGTTGCAGCAAGAAGTTAACAGTAGAATACGCTAGTCACGAAGAAGTGTTGTTGTAAGGAAGTAGAGCCGTGGCACTGTCTTTACCGCCACTGAGCTACGCAACTTTAACTACATAAGGACGAGACTCTGGGGCAAGTTATGGTGAATTATAAAGTAGTGTCAGCCATTTGTTATAATATGCTATCACTGAAGACGCTGAGATGGCAGTTTTTAGCCAAGTTAAAGTGAAGACAGTATAGCAGCACACTCCAGTATCAGTCTCTTGGAACAGCTCAGCATTCAAGACGAAGAGATGGCAATTTTAGGCCAAGTTGAGGTGCACAGCGTAGAGTGCGTTTGGGGTCTCTGAAGGGCCACAAGAGAGGCTGTAAATGTGTGGCGGTCCTATTCGTAAACTTTATTGGGCTCTGGGGCCGTATTTATAACCTCACTTAAGCCTGTTGTGGGTGTTGTTCTGGACCCAAGCTCATGTGGACGTGAACCCGGTGGACTGCAGCCTTAAACTGTTCTCCTTTCTCACTTCTCCATACCTTTTTTGGGGGAAGTAGTTGAACGACGTTTGTATGAAATGATGGTTGAGACGCCCAGTTATATCAAGCCACCCATGAAAGCGTCCACCTCCAGCACCCTCTTATGTTCTGTATACGATGGCTTGTGTGTTACGTTATGTCTCCACTCTTACAGCCTATGACCAAGTATTTCATAACAACACGAAGGAACTGCCGGAAACTGCATCATCCACGCCCTCTAATCGATCTAAAGGTAGTGCATTTAACTTTGCCTCGTGTCTTTGGCCATCCACCGATTGTTCTCAAAATATAGCTACCATCACCTTGCCTAATCTTTGACCACTCCACCAAATTTGGTCCAGATCGGATCAAAACTGCTGCAGCTGACTCTGCCCTGTGACACTAACCTTTGACCTTTCCCTGTGATCCTTTTCTTTGACTAGTTATTCTCAAAATCGATTCCCCTTAGTGCTTTCTCATGATGTCGTCCATAAAGTTTGGTCTAAATCGAATAAAACTGTTAAACAGACTTTGCCATCTACTTGATCTCTGATTTCTTGTTCTCAGAATCAATAGGTCAGTTCCATGGGTGATCTTCAGTGCGTCCACCAAGTTTGGCCCACATCAAATCAAAACTGCCTAGAGAAAACAGATACAACCTTGGACAAATCATTTATTGCTACAGTTGAATAATAATCGTTCCTGATGTAAAAATTCTAATGCCCAGAGAAATAACAGTACTGATTTCATAACTTTTTTCCTAATGAACTGTCAAAAAAAAAATATATATATATATATATATATCATTTCCCTAATCCAAACATTACTCTCGTACTGTAGGATGCATTTGAGAGAGAGAGAGAGAGAGAGAGAGAGAGAGAGAGAGAGAGAGAGAGAGGCAGTATGTGAGGGTGATCACTGTAAAGTCGCCTTGCTGGGGACAAGAGCCATGAAACGCTACTTAGCATTCTGAGACAGTCCACTTTTTACGAGGGGGAGAGAGAGAGAGAGAGAAAGAGAAAGGAGAGAAGGAGGGAGGGACAGAGGGAGGGAAATATCTGATAGTGGAAGGGAGGAGAATGCGTAGACGACATGATGTGGCGGGTGAGAGGGGCAGAGAAGAATAGCGGCAGTAATATAAGTAGTTGTGGTTGCTTTGTAGTAGTAGTAGTAGTAGTAGTAGTAGCAGTAGTAGTAGTAGCAGTAATAATCACAACTACAGGGTTCTCTGAATGTGACCCCGGTGGACTGTAGGCTGATGTTGTCTCTCTCCTGCAGTTCACCAACCTCCCTTCGAGAGGACAGGGAGTGAATTGAGGGACTTGAGTATAACCGGGCAGCCCCACTCCCCAGTTATATCTGTGCCACCACATGAAGGCGGCACTCTACAGCACCAAGGAAGGGAGAAGACGTAACTTAGTGCCTATGGAATGTGCGAGGGTCAGTACATTTTTCTTTAGTGTAGATCTTACCAGAGTTACATAAAAATATCGCCTCGAGGGGGTAAGAATAATATAACCCATTTCTTGTTACTCTAACTTGACCTAAAATTACCGTCATTGAATTCTGAATGCTGCGTCGTAGCAATAGATTACCAGTGGAAAATTATGCAAGTCACGAAGAAGCGCAGATCCACAGTATATTCTTTTTTTTTTTTTTGCCACTGAGTTATGTGAAATGGGTTACAAAGCAACGAAAATCTGGACTAAGTTAACGTGAACGATTTTATTTCATTTTTCTACCTCCTGGCATAGATCACATAGCCCGTGTCCTAAAGCCCAGCAGTCCTTGGTGCCAAACACATTTCTTTAAATATATTTCCTTCTAAATGGGCTTCACATTACAAACCAGGTTAAGTCAATCAATTAAATATAACACAAAAAGAGAGGTTGTAAACTTTTATCATGTGCTCCTCTGTACAAACACTGTCAAAAACCCTGCCGCCTCTCCTGCTTCTCTCTCCAACGATTTTAGAGTTCAGTGTGGTAAATCTTCAGGAATTGACATTGATGACACCGATCTGAGGGTAAATAGTGTGTAATGTCAGTTGCTACGGAATCACTACACTGATTTTTGAAGCCCATGGAGAGAAAAACAAGGAGAGGCGATAGGACTTCTGCTGGCGACTGTACACAAGTCATCTCACCAATTTAAATTCCAGCCAGTTCCCTTGCCTCACCACCCCCCATGCCTTCCTTTATTACATACACATTTCCATCCACTTTCCCAGCATGGCACACCTCATCTCCCCTTGAAACTGAACTACATAATTCCTTTTCAGCACCAGTTACCTAATGCTCATCAGAACACTGGCATACACAGACCAGTGACTTCACCTCCTCTACCACTGAAGCTCAATTATATACACCCTTTTCACAACCAGGAACCTATATTCACAACAACACTGACACAAACAAAACAAAATAACTGCACCTCCATTTGAAAATCATACAGTACACACCTTTTTCACTACGACCTACCTATATTCACTACAGCACTGGCGTAAGCAGAACAGAATGACTGCTACATCGCCCAAATCACCTTTCTCTGTGCTCATTCCAGACAGCCATGAACCTTAGACATCCTTTCATTCCTCTCTTTAATCCATATAATCTTTGTGTATCGTGTTAACAGCTGGGGTACTTTTGACACACAGCTGGTTCTTGTGTAATATCAGTTAGGTCTTAGGTCTGTTTTCACGCAATTCTTATCATCAAATTGTGCAATGTCTCGGATTTTGGTCAGACTCGCGTCCTTTTAGATAGCAGATCACTTCTCTAACCAATGACAACTACTTCCTCCCCTGGGGAAAATTCTTCTAATAATTACAGAAGGATTGGATGGAACAAAAAGACGTGTGTGTGTGTGTGTGTGTGTGTGTGTGTGTGTGTGTGTGTGTGTGTGTGTGTGTGTGTGTGTGTGTGTGTGTGTGTGTGTGTGTGTGTGTGTGTGTGTGTGTGCAACGCTCAGTACACATGTGTATATGTGTATGTATATGTAACGCGTAGACAAGTATGGGTATGTATGTGGCTGTGAGTGTGTAGTGATGTGTGCATGACCGTGAACGCTATATCTGAGTATTAGTTTGTATGTGTGTGTGTGTGTGTGTGTGTGTGTGTGTGTGTGTGTGTGTGTGTGTGTGTGTGTGTGTGTGTGTGTGTGTGTGTGTGTGTGTGTGTGAGTCAGAGGCAGGCGGGTCTAACACAATTTGGATACCAGTGGCAGTCAGTCATTATTATTGACAAAGGGTCAGATTTGTTGCCCGCACAGCCCAGAGAGAGAGAGAGAGAGAGAGAGAGAGAGAGAGAGAGAGAGAGAGAGAGAGAATTATCTAGTTTGGTTAGGCTGGGTTTCACTGTCACAGGTTACCTTAGAGTGTTAGATTAGATTAGGTTAGGTTAGGTTAGGTTAGGGTCTATTGTAAGGGTATATTTATTATAAGTTAGACCAGCTCGTCAGTGTTAGCTTAAGGTAGGCTAGATCTGGTTAGTTTGTTAGGGATGAGTTAGGTCAGGTCTGGTTAGATAATGTTGGTTATTTAGGGATATATTGGGGTTGGCTTGACCTGTTAGAAAGAGGTTTGTTTACACTAGGCTAATTTGCTAGGCTCATCATCATCATCATCAAGAGTAACGTCAACAACGACAACAGCAGCACTAGCAGTTTCTCCTTTTGGGGAAGAGAGATGTAACTGAGGGACGCTTGTATAATCCAGCAGCTGAGCCGACCGGTGCTGTTGGTGGCACTACATGAAGGCGGCACACTTCAGTTGCTGTGCCCACGATAAGGGGCTTCAGGGAGTGCAGCCTGAATTTAGCTGTCTTTTGCTTTGTTTTATATGGTGGAGGAAGAAATGTGCGTTGTTTGTGGTGTTTTGTGCAGACGATAATGTTTGTGTGGTGATGCCAAGACTACTGGGGCATGAATGATGTCTCTCTCTCTCTCTCTCTCTCTCTCTCTCTATACAAAAGCATAGTCAGGCCACACTTAGAGTTTGCTGTGCAATTTTGGGCGCCTCACCTAATTAAAGATATAGAAATACTGGAAGCGGTCCAGCGTAGGGCTACCAAGTTAATCCCGTCCCTGAGGAATAAACCATACCTCGAGAGACTCAGGGAATTAAACCTATTCTCTCTTAGAAAACGGAGACTCAGGGGACAACTGATTGAATGTTTTAAGATTCTAAAAGGCTTTAGTAATACTGATTCAAGCAAGCTATTCACAGTAATTCCCGAGACTGTAACTCGAGGAAATGGTATGAAGTTGCAAGCAAGGAGGGCTAATCTTGATACAACCAAAAACTTCTTCACTTACTCTGTTGTAAGTGAATGGAATAAACTCCCTGGGAATGTGATTGAGAGTGGTACCATAAATATATTTAAAAAGAGACTGGACATGTATCTTGACGCAATTGGTATCGTTTAGTTAGGATGGAGCAATTATTGCATATTCGCGTCTGCAGTCATCTGTCTATTAGAAAGACAGAATTTTACGGTATATATAATAGATAAACACTCTATTCATCCTTTTATATATATATATATATATATATATATATATATATATATATATATATATATATATATAAAATTGCATGCATAGAGTATGTGGCTGTATGCACAAATTTTCCTTTTCAATATTATTCTACTTTCTGTCGATCCTATAAAATTCCTTCAGGTTTTTCATTCCTGCAAGGTATTACTTCCTCTCTTGTTTCCTGTACGGCAAATGCCGGAGGGTCTGGAGGGTGGGGGAGAGAGCCTTCTGCTGTCGGACCACCTCGTAGGGACCGTAAGGTCTCTGTGGTCTGTGTATCTATGTAACTCTCTCTCTCTCTCTCTCTCTCTCTCTCTCTCTCTCTCTCTCTCTGAATCACACTGGAATTGGGGTGTAATTTAGGAATGCGATGATGATGATGATGATGATGATGATGATAATGATGATGTCAGAGGAAGAAAAGACTAAAATACTGCACTTAAATAGGGTCTAAGTCGGGCTGAATGTGTTGTATTCTCTCTCAGATCAGTTAACTGTACATGGGTAATTTTTCCATTGATAACATTTCTCACCAAGTAGTTTTAGAATTACAGGACCTGTAATGGTTTAAATCCGAGGAATGGCAGAGGTGAACTGCACGCATAATGCCACTCAGGGATGGGAGAGGCGGGTCACTGTTACCTTCAATATTGGGACTTAGTAGCCAGCCCTGGGCCCTTATGCTCCTGGTGGGGAAAACTGGGTGGATGGAAGGGTGGATGGATGGGTGGGCGGATGGATGGATGGATGGATGGATGGATGGATGGATGGATGGATGGATGGATGGATGGATGGGTGGATGGATGGATGGATGGATGGATGGATGCACGGATGAAGTTTCAGAATGTAAGGCCAAACTACAAAACCTCCCATTTCTAACCTGTTTGTTGTGGACCGTAATACTGATGACTACACACAATATTTCATCATGGTATTATTGTATGAGCAATCGAGAATGAATTTTTGACACCGATATTGCACAAACCAAACCCATGGCCTGGTGGGGGCCGTGAACACTCGCATATTCTCTACTTTCACAACTTCAGCTCAAAATATATCCCTCTGGCTGAATCCACTAGCCCACCAGGCGTCTTTCTTAGGTCCGTGGTTAACTATGAACACAGTAAATGCCTTCCTGAGTTACGGAAAACCATATGGATCGTTACTTAATGCAGATTCACCTATAGACAGTACAACATCGGCTGAGTGTATGGGGGTCCTAACCTTCGTAGCGTTAGTACAAATCACGCTTAAAACTGAAAACTATCGTGTGAATATAGCCTTGAAATGATATCAGGTACCTGCTGGACAATGTTGTCTTTAGATCTTCCCTAAAGAAAGTAAGTACATTACCGAAGCCTGTCCATCTTTGACAATATCTGAGTAATTTCTTATAAGTTTCCTTAATTACAGCTCAACAGAAGCACAACATTGCGCACTAAGTATCTAATATTATTTCAAAGCTGTTTTCATACTATATGTATTTATCCTTGATACGATTTATGTTCATATGCAGAAATCATCAATGTCAATATTTTTAACTTTCTTGTTAGTCCAAAACTCACAAGTAGCCAATAAACGAACTGATGCCCCACTCTGCGCCGCCTTACTGGAAGGACAGCATTTCATTTCTGGCGTATATATATATATATATATATATATATATATATATATATATATATATATACTGTATACACATAGACAGATAGATAGATAGATAGATAGACAGACACAGACAGATTGATAGATAGGTAGATAAATAGATATAGATATATACAGATAGACAGATATTCAAAAGTTTGGAAGTTTCTTCCATGTAGCATATGACTGACGTAGACTGAAGTTTGGAGGTACAGAGTTTCATTTAGGTCTGTTCATTAACGTAACTGATATAGTGGCGTTAGTCGGGGCGTCAGGGTAGTGGATCACCCTACACAATAGTCTGGTAACTGTAATTCTTGTAACCCCAGGGTCAACTGAAACGTGAACCCGGTGTGTTGCAGGCTGAAGCTGCCCTCCTCCTACAGTCCACCATCCTCCTTTGGGGGGATGGGGAGGGAGCTGAAGGACATTTGCATAACCAGACAGCTGTACCAACCAGTCTTATCAGCAACACCACGTGGAGGCGTCCCTCACCAGCAGCAGAGACAAAGATAATATAAAAGCGTGTGTCTGTCTCAACACTTAACCCCCTGCTCTCTCACTCACTCCCGCCCCCTCAACATTATCTGCTAAAGGTGCTATAAGTTTGGCCTGCTGCGACATTCTCCTAGATTTTCAACCATAAAAGCCTTATCAGTTCATACCGGTGCCTGGATCTCTCTCTCTCTCTCTCTCTCTCTCTCTCTCTCTCTCTCTCTCTCTCTCTCTCTCTCTCACACACACACACACACACACACACACACACACACACCAAATGTCTTAAGAGGTGGCCACAAACGAACTGCCTCCATGTCACCCGGTCCTCTGCCATCCGGCAGCCCTCTCTCCAACTTCACACTTCCCTCGCTCTTATACATCTCTACCCTATCCCTCCAGTTCGTTTTCAGTCTTCCCCTCCCCCTCACTTCCTCCCTCCACCTCACTCACATACACTCTCTTAGTCAGTCTCTTAATTTCTATTCCCTCCATATAAGCAAACCATCTCAAAATGCTTCTCTTAATGCTTCCTAATTCATCAGACCTAAAAGAAGAAAAAGAAGAAAAAGGCGGACCTTGGACTAAAATGCTTGTACGTTCACCACTTGAGTTAGTGGCGTTGTTAAGATTTTATTGTACATGCCAACAGATGATAAATATATATATATATATATATATATATATATATATA
>NC_137030.1:31390915-31393415 GCF_032717465.1 Coenobita brevimanus | reverse complement strand
CACAGAATTAAACCAGAATTATTTTGTATATTGTTAAAGTTGCGAAGGACCTAAGCACATCACTGGAAAGCTTAAGGGAAAAAATAGGCGTTATATAAGTGGATAATCTAATAACGACCCCATACTGTTGAAAAAAAAAATTCTGTTAAAAAATAAAACTTGCCACACTGACCATCTTAGGAGATCTTGGAAAATAATTAGTTGACAGACGCATATCACTGGAAAGCTTTTGGAAGAGAAATAGGTGTTGTATTGTCATAAAATCAGTCGCAGTATTAATGGAACACACACACACACACACACACACACACACACACACACACACAGTGCTAACGTTCTCGCTTGCCATCTGGTAGACGGGAGTTCGCGCCTCGCTCAGGTTGCGAAAAGTTTCACTGAAGAAGTGGGTGGTTACTGTCCCCCTAGAGCAAGGGGACGGGTGTGTGGGTGTGTGAAGGCCACAGCCTTGCCCTTAGATCGGACTATATGAGCTCTCAGCTCCCTTCCGGGAGGGTAAAAGCTGACGATCACGACCATCAAGTGATCCTGACCGACCCGGTGAATTACACAAAACTGAGCACCAAAACAGAATTATCTTAGAATTTCTTAATGCTACATCGTACTTATGCACATCGTTGAAAAGCCAAAAAGAAGAGTTGACTACCTGCTCGCTCGATCAGGTTCCTCACCTTCACGTATGGACGCTTATGACTATTTTACGGTGTTATATAGAGCCGTGATGCCCTTCTGTGATAGAGAGGGACGCCTTCACGTGATGGCACCAGTATACCAGGCGGATCCACTGCTTGGTTTTACTCTCACTCCTTATCCCGGAAAGAAGGAGGACGTACTACAGGAGGAGGGGAACTTCAGCCTGTGTTCCACTGGGTTCACGTTTCAAATGAACCTGGAACAACAACAATAACAAGTCCTCATCTTACTACAATTTTTACTACTACTACTACAGCCACCACTACTACTATTACTTAACCCCTCCAGTGCAAGACTCCTCCCTTAATCCATTCAACGCACTGACTTATCCGTGTCAATCCAGCTGCCACCAGTCTACGTTTAACTTCAGATCGGATGTCTAGCAGTGAAGGGGCTTGAGGCAGCTATATCAATCCTCTCCCGTTAGAAAAATTTGCCTAAAATTAATATAGACCTTCAAGATAGGAGAAAAAAAAAATCTATTCATTTATACACAGCCAGACGCCTCAATCCCGTAATGGGTGGCCACAAACAAATCGCCTCCATGTCCCCCTGTCCTCCGTTATCAGACTGCCCTCTCTCCAGCTCGCATCCCCTTCTCATATACCTCTCCACCCTATCCCTCCATCTCATCCCCGGTCTACCTGTCCTTGCTATCAGGCTACTCTTTCTCCAACTCACATCCTCTTCCCAAATACCTCTCCACCCTATCCCTCCATCTCATCCTCGGTCTTCCCCTCCGCCTCACTCACAAACACTCTCCTATAGATTGTTCATAAATACAGGGTGTCCGTAAAAAGCGCTCCACTAGAAACTTGCTTGACAGTATCGTGTGTTGCTGTGACGGCTCTGTCTGCTGGTGTGGGCGTGGTTGTGGCGGTGGAGGTAGGATATAAATAAATGATAAAGCACAGATACAGGTAACTCTGCCGTCCCCACAACACACGAGAAATCACCCGGGGGAGAGAAAGAGAAACGTTATATATGAACCAGCCTGTGTTACTGAATCCCACCCAAGCGTTAGTCTCCTGCCTGATACTCTTGTCGTGTGCATTATTTTGTTACCACATCAACAGTCTTCATGTATGCTCTTTTCACTCTAACTTGGCTTAAAACTACAATCTCTGCACTTAAAATACCAAGTTGAAACAGTTGATTAACACGAGAATACGAGGCCAGTCATTAAGAAGCGCTAGGGAAAGGCTGTAGAACTGTGGTACTGGTCTAATATAAACTAAATAAAGGACTAAATTCTGGACCAAATTAAGGTGCGGATATCATAGCACTACAGCTGGCAGGAAAATGTCGGCGAACTATTGAACATGAAAACCAAAGAGTTGTTTTACCTTAAGTTGGCCCGGATGTTTGTCCTTGTGCAGCTTATTCCTCGTAGCATAGTGACAGAATATAACCCTACTGTGGCCCTACATCCTTCCCACAGCACTTCCTCGTGACCTGCATCATATTCCAGCATTATTATCTTGCAACAACTCAGTAGTCAAAACGGAGGGATGGATATTTTAGGCCAAGTTAGAGTGAATGGAGGACAGTAACCTAACAAAACCACACGTTAACTTTCATAAACCTGATGGAGGAAAATGCCTAAGCTTAGTTTCACTTTTAAATTAATGTCAGTGCAAGTTAGATATTTTTGCCTTACTATTAAAACCAAAACGGAGATGTAAGCAAGCTCTTGATTAATGTGTCAATTTGGAAATATCTTTGGGCATAGAAAATGGTTAAATTTCATCCTGTTTTACCTATCGCTTTCAGGCTTTTTTTTTTTTTT
>NC_137030.1:31378415-31385915 GCF_032717465.1 Coenobita brevimanus | reverse complement strand
AAGCAAAATAATTAGAATAAAATGAATAAGAACAGGAAGAGTAATAAGAACAATAAGAATATTAAATAATAATAATAATAATAATAATAATAATAATGAAAATTTGGGAGAAATAATAATAATATCAACAACAACAATAACAACAACAATAATAATAATAATAATAATAATAATAATCACCATCATCATCATCATCATCATCATCATAATGAAGGAGAAATAATAATAATAATGATAATAATAATAATAATAATAATAATAATAATAATAATAATAATGATAATAATAATAATAATAATAATAATAATAATAATGATATAATAGTTTTAGCTGACCCTGCCATGTGACCCTGACATTTACTTTAGGTTGATCCCTTGGGTGACCCCCAACCATTCCGAGACGTTTGGTTGAAATCAGAACAAAACTGAGCTATTTTTGTTCACACAGACAGACAGACAGACAGACACACACACACACACACACACACACACACACACACACACACACACACACACACACGTCCAGCAAAGCACAGCGACCGCCTTCCCATAGCGAGCGCGGGTGTAATGGCAGTGTGGGGATAGGGATTGGTTAGGCGTCTTTTATGTACTCCATCCATCTCAACTCCCTCCCAAATCCCAGCCATCAATCTGAACAATGAGAAAAGTTATGCATTATTTCCGAAAACTTATCAATCATTCCATCGCTCGCTAATGGCATGTGGAAGGGGAAGGGAGGAGACGAGGGAGAAGAAGCTGAAAGTAAGGGGAGGGGAGGGGAGGGCAGTGGGGAGAAGGAACTGAAATTAAGGGGAGGGGAGTGTAGGGAAGGTGAAGGGAGGAGAAGCTAAGAATGGGAGGGATGGTGAAGGAAGGGGAAGAAGATGACAAGGAGGGAGAGGTGAAGGCAGGGGGAATGGCTGAGAATGGGAGGGGGAGGTGAGGGAAGGGGAGGGGAAGAAGGTGAGCATGGGAGTGGGAGGCTAAAGGAGGGGAAGAAGGTGAGAATGGAAGGGGAGCGTGAGAGGAGGAGAGGAAGAAGGTGCGAATGGGAGGAGGAGGCGAGGGGAAGGGAAGATGATGAGAATGGCCGAGGAAAGTGAGTATAGGGGAAGCAGCTGAGAATAAGCACCAGTAAGACATCGCCGTACTCGAAGAACATTTACCTATCAAACCATGTACCATGTCTGTCATCCTTTCACTGTTTTTTGAGAAGTTTTTTATATTTGGGGATGGAGCTGACCCCCTAAATATCATGGCTGGAAAACTGTATGTAGTGGAAGGCCTTTGGAGTAACCTGACAAGCTCACCTGGGAAGTTTCATTCAAATCCATCTAATACCCTAGGAGGAGTTAAAGCGCACACACACACACACACACACACACACACACACACACACACACACACACACACACACCGCTCGCTGGTGCAGTGGTAACGTTCTCGCTTGCCAACTGGTGGACGGGAGTTCGCGCCTCGCTCAGGTTGCGAAAAGTTTCACTGACGAAGTGGGTGGTTACTGTCCCCCTAGAGCAAGGGGACGGGTGTGTGCGTGTGTGAAGATCACAGCCTTGCCCTTAGATCGGACTATATGAGCTCTCAGCTCCCTTCCGGGAGGGTAAAAGCTGACGATCACGACCATCAAGTGATCCTGACCGACCCGGTGAATTACACACACACACACACACACACACACACACACACACACACACACACACAGGCTGAATCTCGACAACGGTATAGGTCGCGTTGCAGAAGGTGATACCATCCTGTTTCGTAGGAATAATAATAATAATAATAATAATAATAATAATAACTGTGCCAAATACTGTACTCACCGCATCAAGACATCACTGCATTTACCCTCTCGTGGTGGCAGACCTCAGTCACTGGCTAAAAGAAAAGAAACTGCCTATGTTAACGTGCGATTTATATTTCATCCATGAACGGTGTGTAATTTCATGTTTATCATTAGCCTAGTTATCATTAAATATCACTTCATTATCCTACCAAAATTCTGAATACTATAAGGACTATCACTGTTTTTTTCTGTTTTTTTTTGTTAGTAAAACATGCAAAGTAAAGTCAGTCTCCATGTAACCCTAAATATACCACATCCCTGGCCAGTATCAGGTTATACAGTATTATAGCAACATATAAGTAGCAAGGCTCAGTATAATTTCCAGTTGGATTATAAGGCTTGTAACTTGTAATCACAGCCTATGTATAAAATCTATGTACAGTACCGGTATACATTATCAAGCAGCACGTATTCTAATTTATCACTTTATACATCACTGCTCGGCTGTAAGTATATAGGCAACTAACTAGTTGCCTATATACTTACTATGCCAGTTTTCCAGGTTACGGTCACTTCTTAACTCACGGTTTCATAAATGCTCGGAGGTGTGTTACGCACATTAATTCATTATTAATGTAATTATACAGAGTTATTCATTACTCTCAGACCCCAGAACACCAGTATATAGACTCTTAATGAATGGCCTTAAATGAAACTTCGTATTACAAACTTCAGCCTGTCATATAGTGTATCTGAGAAGTTTCCTATCTATCTATCTATCTATCTATTGCCAGACGCCTCATTCCCGTTTGGGGTGGCCACAAACAAATCGCCTCCAAGTCGCCCTGTCCACCGCCATTTCACTGCCCTGCTCCCAACTCACACACCCCTCTCTCATATACCTCTACACCCCATCCCTCCATCTCATCCTCGGACTCCCCCTCCCTCTTCCCCCCCTCCACCTCACTCACATACACTCTCTTCGTCAGTCTTTCACCCTCCATCCTCTCCACATGGCCAAACCACCTGAAATTAAAGAAACATATGCTGGCAATGTAACACAGCTCTGCCACCAGCGCCGTACTGGGTGGTCGTCACCTGGTTGTCAGCCAGTGATCTGCCCTGCTCGATACCTGACAGCCTACTTTTAACTAGCCTGACTCATATTTTTCTTGGCTGTGGGGTCTACTGGAGGGGAAAAGGGGTTTAAAATCAAGCCTTGCACAACTGATTAACAAAAACATTACTTGGAAGACTGCAGCCATCCCAGAGGATAAGCTGCACCGAAATTTCAATTGTTTGGAACACCAGGTTAAGTTGTGTCTAAAATGGAGAAGGGGACCCGTTTCAGATCCTTGTATAAGTGATGATGAATTGTAATGCAGTGAAGGAAGTGCCAAAACTCACTTAGACCGGTTCAGAGGCCGGGAAATACTGAAATCACACCGAGGCCCCAGAGTACTGAATCATCCTGTATTCTAGTACGGTACTTATAACTGGGATAGCAGACAAATCAGATACTTAGTTCATTATCATCACTGCCTACATAACCCAAACGTACGTACATGCGATTATATACATATTTATATTATTTCCTTAGCAATGGCCAGTTTGCGATGATTTTGTGTGTCATGAAATTGTGGAACGAAATCATTATCGTATCTTTAATCTGAACGCCTCATACAGCTCAGTTGCTAAATCGCTCTTTTGCTATTAAAGGATAATGTGGAGAGGATGGAGAGCGAGAGACTAACGAGGAGAGTGTATGAAAGTGAGGTGGAGGGGGGGAGAGGGACGGGGAGGCTGAGGATGAGATGATGGGACTGAGTGGAGAGGTACAGTAAATGAGAGAGGGGGGGGGGTGAGCTGAGGGGCAGGGCAGAGAAATGGCGGGAGACAGGGGATATGAGGGCGATTTGTTTGTGGCCACTCCTTAGGGGATTCAGGCGATAGATAGATAGATAGATTGAGATATAAACTAAATTACTATAGCATATAATTATCTTCTGTGGCCTATAATTTCCAAGGTCACTATATAAAGGTGATTCTCTTCAACGTCCTGGGAGAAACAGGGCTGCCTGGGATTTAATCGTGTTTCCTGGGATAAAAATGTGAATATATATATATATATAAAAGTAATAGGGGGCCATTTTGATAATTCAATATAGGATCATCTGTCACTATCACCCCATAAGAGGTGCTGGCATTCTCTCTCTCTCTCTCTCTCTCTCTAGCATACTGCACTTACCGTCAGGCGATTTTACTTAACGTAGAAATGCCCCTGGTTGTGTGTGTGTATGTGTGTGTGTGTGTGTGTGTGTGTGTGTGTGTGTGTGTGTGTGTGTGTGTGTGTGTGTGTGTGTGTGTGTGTGTGTGTGTGTGTGTGTGTGTGTGTGTGTGTGTGAGTGAGAGAGAGAGAGAGAGAGAGAGAGAGAGAGAGAGGAAGGAGGAGAGCCAAGAGGGAAGTAAAAAGGAGCGAGAAGGGGTGAAGGAAGGAGGGAAGCAACATAGGAGGAAGGAAGGAGAATGGAGGGAGGAACACAACAAGGAATGAGGGAAGGAGGAAGGGCGGAAGGATGGAGGAAGGAGAGGTAAAGGAGGAGGGATGGAAGGAGGAAGAATGAGAGGGAGGAGGTAGGAGAGAGAAGAGGAAAGAGGAAAGAGAAAGGAAGGGAGGAAAGAGGGAAGAAAAAAAGGAGAAAGATGAGAGAAAAGGATGGCGGAAGGAAGAAAGCAAGGAGGGAGGGACGGAGAGAGGAAGGAGAGAGGAACTGAGGAAGGAATGGAGGAAAGAAAAAATGAGGAAGGAGAGACCAAGGAAGGAGGAAAAGGAAAAGGGAGGGAGTAAGAAAGGAGGGAGGGAGACTTAGAAGAGAATGGAAAGAGAGAGAGAGAGATAAGAAGGGAAGGAGGGAAAGGAATGAAAGAAAAGGGGAAGGAAGCAGGAAGGAGAAGAAGGGAGAGAGGGAGGGAGAAAAGAAGCAAGCGAGAAAGGAAGAAGGGGAAGAGGAAAAGAATGGAGTGAGGGAGGAAGGAAGGAAGGAAAGAAGGAAGGAAGGAAGGAAGGAAGGAAGGAAGGAAGGAAGGATGGATGGATGGATGGATGTTGGGAGGGAGGGAGGAAGGAAAGCGGGAGAGGAAGGAGTGGAGGAGGAAGGAAGGTTGGAGAGAGAGAGAGGAGAGAAGAAGGGAGGAATCGAGGCGCTGGAGATGGAAAAATGGGAGGAAAGTTGGGAGGGAAGGAGATTATGAAGTCGGAGGAGGAGGGAATAATGAGAGAGAGAGAGAGAGAGAGAGAGAGAGAGAGAGAGAGAGAGGGAGAGAGAGAGAGAGAGAGAGAGAGAGGAGGGGGGGCACTGTGATATTGGTCCCACCATTTACCCTCCATTCTCTCTACTCTTGTTTTTTTTCTCTCTCTCGTCTTTTATTTCTTTCCACAATTGATTCTCTCTCTCTCTCTCTCTCTCTCTCTCTCTATATATATATATATATATATTCGTAGGTCTCTGTTTATAAGTAAGTTTCCGTAAGAGTATACTGATGGCAGTCACGGTAATAGTAGTAGTAGTAGTAGTAGTAATAATAATAATAATAATAATAATAATAATAATAATAACAATTTGTAGTAGTAGCAGTAATAGCAGCGGCAGGAGCAATTTTATTATAACTTGTTATTCTTATTATTATTATCAATATTAGTATAGATGAGATGGAGGGATGGAGTGGAGAGGTATATGAGAGAAGGGGTGTGTGAGCTGGGAACAGGGCAGTGAATGGCGGGGGACAGGAAAACGTGGAGGCGATTTGTTTGTGGCCACCCTGCATGGGATTCAGGCGTCTGGCAATAGACAGACAGACAAATAGTATAGTTGTAGTAGTAGTAGTACTAGCAGCGTAGCAGAAGGTAGGACCCCCCATCATCAACTCACTGGATGTAATGCCACAATAAGGTGAATCCACACTGAGTGACACACTAAATGATTCTTTTACTATAAGATGATATAATACAGAGGATGCCTGGTGATCTATTGGGTTTAGGTGCTCAAACAGGATGAAGCCAAGAGAGTGTAAACATGCTGAGTGGGTATGGGCTAGTGCTCACATGATGACACTCAAGAACAAGCCAATGGTTGCTATGGGTTTACATATCTGAACTATTAGCCTAGCCCCGGCCCCTTACGCTCCTGATGGCTTAATAGAGAGAGAGAGAGAGAGAGAGAGAGAGAGAAACAACAGTTAAAGACAGACCATTCTTACATTGCTCTGTGACTTTGACTTTAGGCCATTTGTTCTGAAAATTGATTCACTTCATCCTTGGTTGACCTTCAGCCTTTCCAGCACGTGTGGTCTAAATCGGATAAAAACTGTTCGAGTTATACTGCCCACAGACGGACACATAGACATTTAGAAGGGAAAAGAACTCACCATGCATAGATAACAATAATAATAATAATCAGTGCAAGTTCCATTTAACACCATAAGATTGTATGTGGTAACAGGTGAGGTATCAAAGCATGAGTGTCGATTGTGGTACCAATAACATTCTGGTGGCAGCGTCTTTTTAAATTTTTCCCCTCCAGCTAACATCAGATTCCAGTTATTTTAGTCACAGGAACCAGAGAGCGTCATGCAGAAAAAAATATAGAGCGTTAGGCAATTCGACTTGTAGAAAAACAAACAAACAGAGAGCATTAGGCAATTAGATCTGCAGAAAAAATATACAACATTAAGCAATTAGATCTGCAGATAAAAAAAATATGGAACGTTAAGCAATTAGACCCGAAAAAATTGAGTGCTGAACAATGAACCCTGCAGAATAAAATCTAGAGCATTAATCATAGAGACCAGTAGAAAAAAAAAACGAGCAATTCAACCTACAGGAATAATGCACTACTACATGGGGAGTTTTAGTCAATGCATCAATATAATTAACAGAATTATTAGCAAGAACAGTTAGACTTTTGCTTCCAAACCCTCGTACACAACTAAATGAAAATCGCTACACTTGGCAACTCATCGTCTTACGTGAGAAAGTTGCCAGACGCCACTATACTGGACCAGAATGAGCCATGGAAGTGACTGAAAAGGTAATCAGGTAAGCCTTTGTGGATAATTTGAACAGGTTAGGGGGTCCGGCCTTAAATTACTTTATCTACAAGCTTCCGAGGCAAAATGCGACCCACGTACATCTTAAGGGGGCATATGTTGTCAGGTGCTGGGGTGGATGGAATATGAGCTAAACGGTCAATCAGTAACTCAGTGACAAAGGCATTTCTTGACTGTCCCGAGGGCCTAGCAATGATACTGGATTGTTTGAATTCATAACACGGTGATAATGATTGGAGTTCAGTGCATAGTGCTAGGTTTGAGAGAGAGAGAGAGAGAGAGAGAGTCCGGGTGGAGGCTGTGTATTTATGGATCAGTGTGTGTGTGTGTGTGTGTGTGTGTGTGTGTGTGTGTGTGTGTGTGTGTGTGTGTGTGTGTGTGTGTGTGTGTGTGTGTGTGTGTGTTCTAGTTTTTATACCATTAATCTCTGGCTACTTTTTCTCATACACTTAGTCATAATTTTCCGCCACTCTATCCTTAACTTTTGGTCTATCCCATCTCCACATTTTTGAGTCTCGCCAAGTTTTAATGACCAGGTTCTTATGCATTTTTTAAATCACAAACTTTAACTCTCCCAGGCTCCTATGACTCATT
>NC_137030.1:31315915-31373415 GCF_032717465.1 Coenobita brevimanus | reverse complement strand
CCACCTCAATCCAGTGACCTATTTCTATTTTATACAGGTGGAGAATTTGTATGGGCAGTCATTATGAAACAGACAGATTAGATACAGACTCAGTTTTTTTTTATGTAATTATGTATAGCTACAAGCACAGTGTATATATATATATATATATATATATATATATATATATATATATATATATATATATATATATATATATATATATATATATATATTATATATATAGCTATGGCGTAGTGTATCATAATGACAAGCTACAAGCCTATATTAACTTGCTGTTTCCTGCCCACACTTATAATTACTTGGAGTCATTTACTTAAGCAATCACAAATTAATGAGATCCAATATCAAGTGACTGTAATTACACTTTGGTCACAGGAACTGTTGCTGTCGGACCATGAATTGACATAAACTATTATTATATACGAACCACTGGTATTATCGTAGGGGTGTTACAATACTGATATCGTACGGGTGTTACAATACTGATATCGTAGGGGTGTTACAATACTGATATCGTAGGGGTGTTACAATACTGATATCGTAAGGGTCTGTTACAATACTGATATCGTAGGGGTGTTACAATACTGATATCGTAGGGGTGTTACAATACTGATATCGTAGGGGTGTTACAATACTGATATCGTAGGGGTGTTACAATACTGATATCGTATGGGTGTTACAATACTGATATCGTACGGGTGTTACAATACTGATATCGTACGGGTGTTACAATACTGATATCGTATGGGTGTTACAATACTGATATCATATGGGTCTGTTACAGTACTGATATCATATGGGTCTGTTACAATACTGATATCGTATGGGTGTTACAATACTGATATCATATGGGTCTGTTACAGTACTGATATCGTAAGGGTCTGTTACAGTACTGATATCATATGGGTCTGTTACAGTACTGATATCATATGGGTCTGTTACAGTACTGATATCGTAGGGATCTGTTAACTATGCAGGGTCCAAACGTGGCTCAAACTGTGGGAATGGCTCATCTAAAACGCCTATCACTGCTGAGTATAAGTTTATCAAGTCAAAGTGCACTGAAATTACAATAGATATGGAGTTATTATAGAGGGATAGATAAAAGGCAGACAAACAGACAGACACGGACAATAGACTGGGCAGCAGACAGACAGGTAAACTGAGACAAACGGACAGACAGATACACAGTTAGATAGATACTGAGAGAGAGAGAGAGAGACAGACAGACAGACAGAGAATATGCTGTGCCTCCTATGTTTACAATACATTACTGCTCAAGTCTTCAAGCATACCACATATATTTTCCTATCCTTCTCTTCTATCCTTCAATTTCCAGTCGATTTTACTCAGCTAAGGATGGATGGATGGATAAGGATGGATTAATTGGAATGGAGGGGTAGGATGGAGCCTTCACGAACCCCTTCACTGCGAGGGCGTCTTTATTTGCGTAATTTTTAGCATCCCCGTGGAAAACTGATGCTGAAATATGGTGCTAGTCACGAAGAAGTGCCATGGACAAGATGCAGAGCCATGGTATTCTCCAATCATGATATTTTCTTTAGATTAACACTGGAATATCGTGCTAGTCATGAAGAAGTGCTATGGAAAAAGTAGAGCCGTAGTATTGTATGTCACTGGGATATTAGGGATAAATACTAAAATATGATTGCTAGTCATGAAGAAGTGCAAAGGAATGAATTTAGAGACGCAGTATTTCTTATTATGATACTGAACTGTCTAAAACTGACACCACACTATGATGCTAGTCAAGAGGAAGTGCTATGGGAAGGATGTAGAGCCGTAACATTGTCTTTTCCTGCCATGGAGCTGAGAGAAATAAGACGAAGAAGGACGAGTATCTCCGACAAGCTAAGGTGAACGAAGAACAGTGTCCACTAATTCCCACTGCCTATATTCTTTCACGATGCTAGTCACGAAGAAGTGCGATGGGAAGGATGTAGTCATAGTAGCCACTGTCTGACTCTACCAATTACATCAGTACTGGAAAACTATGCTAGTCACGAAGAAGTGCTGTGGGAAGATTTAGAGCCACAGTACTGTCTAACTCCGCCAATGACCTACATCTTAAAGCCTAACTAGTAACAACAGATCAACACCAGGTATGCGATGCTAGTCACGAAGAAGTGCCATGGGAAGGAGGTGGAGCCACAGTATGTACCTTTATCAACGAGCTACCGTGCGTGGATTAAGCTGCAAAAAGACAAAATTCTGAGCCAAGTTACGGTGAAAGGACTACTGTGTAAAGGTGATGTGTGCTTCCGGGGCGCCTTAGTAATGATACCAGCCGTGCCGCTTAATGAAATGTCGCTGCCCTAATGGATGAGTGGAAAACGTGTTGTTGATTTGTACCGGTGTGGGTGCATGGGCAAGGTGGTAAGATGAATGTGCCTGTTTATAGGAGTTTGTAAATGAGTGTGACTGTAAATGAGTCAGCTTGTCTGGAAAAGAGTAAGCTTGTTTGGAAGTGGGTAAGCTTGTTTGTAAGTGAGTAAACTTGTTTGTAAATGAATTAACTTGTTTGTGAAACAGTAAGCTTGTTTGGAAGTGAGTAAGCTTGTTTGTGAGTAAGCTTATTTGGATGTGAATAAGCTGGTTTGGAAGTGAGTAAGCTTGTTTGTGAGTAAGCTTGTTTGGAAGTAAACTTGTTTGTGAGTAAGCTTGTTTGTAAATGAGTTAACTTGTATGTGAATGAGTAAGCTTGTTTGTTTTTTTGTTTTTTTTTTTAATGAGTAAGCATCTTTGTAATCTAGTAAGCAGTTTTTTTAAAGGAAGGTGTGTGTGTGTGTGTGTGTGTGTGTGTGTGTGTGTGTGTGTGTGTGTGTGTGTGTATGTGTGTGTGTTACATTAATTTTCACCTCTTGCCCTTCTCAGTTTCTGCCATGCTCTTTTCTCTCTAACTTGATCTAAATTTACCATCTTTCCTTATTAAAAGCCGAGTTGTAAGAATAAACGAAAACTCGAATATGGTGCTAGTCACGAAGAAGTGCTTTGGAAAGGATGTAGAGCCGTAGTAGTATATTATTTTGCTTTTGAAATAAGGATGTTGAGGCGAAGGACCGTCTTTTTCCGCCACTGAGATACGTGAAATGAACTGCAAAAGTACGAAAATCTGTGACAAGTTAATGATAGTATATTAGTAGTGGTGATTATTGTGGTGGTGGTGGTGGTGGCGATAGTGGTGGTGGTGACAGTGGTGATGGTGGAGGTGGTGATAATGGTGTGGTGATGGTGGTCGTGGTGGTGACAGTGGTGGTGATGGTGGCGGCAATGATAGTGGTAATGGCTGTAGGACTAAGAAAATCTGTCTTGATACAGGGAGAAAGCATATGTTGTTGTTGCTGTTGTTTTGTTATTGTTATTGTTGTTGTTGCTGTTGTATCCTCACGTTCATCTGAAATGTGAACCCGGTGGACTGCAGGCTCAAGTTGACCTTATCCTACAGTCCACCATCCTTCCTTCAGGGGATAGGGATATAGCTAAGGGACGTTTGTGTAGCCTGGCAGTTAAGCCGCCCAGTTATATCGGTGCCACCACGTGAAGGCGCCCCTCTCCAACATAACACAAAACGAGAAGAGAAAATAAGAGTTAAACGATAGTGCTCGAGGGCTGAGTTGTGCAAGGGAGTTGTGAGTCAGACAGGAGTAAAAGAGATTAAATTTATGAGAAAACGAGGCAATGGAATTGACAGAAGAAGATGCAAGTGAGACGAGAATATGCAGGTGAGACGAAAAGAAAAAATGCAGGTGAGATGAAAAGCTGCAGGTGAGATGAAAAGCTGCAGGTGAGATGAAAAGCTGCAGGTGAGATGAAAAGCTGCAGGTGAGATGAAAAGATGCAGGTGAGATGAAAAGATGCAGGTGAGATGAAAAGATGCAAGTGAGGTGAAATGATGCAGGTGAGATGAAAATGTAAACAAGGCTCAGAAGTCGATTATATTTTCATAAATGAGTGCACACAGGTGTAAACCGGGCCTCAATTAGTGAAGGTCATTAATTTAAAACAACGCTTGTAATTATTATGTAATTCGCCTGCCTCGCACATTACAGTGTGCAGAGTATGGAAAACTGTTGTATTTGTTGAGCAACCATGGTCTGTCTGGCCGAGCAGACTCATCAACTGCAGGCAAACAATCGCCCCTGCAGGGCCGTCCCGTGCAGTAAACCAATGTTCCCTTGCGGCAAACAACGCCTGGCCATTGCGAGGCGTGGGGAAAAGAGTGGAGAACTAGTTCCTGGATGGTCGCCGCATCTGCGTCCCCACCCAGTTGACAGGGGCACCACAGTAGGCTCCACATTACTTCGTTTTTCTGGCCACGATTACCACCCAGCAACATAAATGGTTTCCTGCGTTACACGAAAGCATTAGGCTTGACATTCAGTGCAGAGTCATCGGAAGTGGAAAGAAGGGTAATAAAAGAGACAGGAGAGACGGGAGAAACAGAAAAAGAATGATAGTGTGGAGGAACAAGTAGGCAGCTGTACATCGAGCGAGTGAACAATAATGGCTGCACCACTCACCACCAACGGAACACCCGTACTAGAGGTAATTAGCCTGCATCCCACATTACAGGGTTTATTCAGTAACGCTCCAGAAAGGCCAGTCACTTTTATCATGATCACTTGATTCAGAAATTATTTTAAAAAAAGGAGAGGGCTGACCCATACTTCTACCCTCAAGATTTTCCTATGACGGAGAAGCCCCCGGATTTTCGCGATAATTTTCCACTAATCTTGTGATAATGTAACACGGATCGCATTCTCGTCGATTAAGCAAGCTCCCTAACACCTCTTCCTGAGCGATTTATTTTGCTTATTATACGTTACAGTTGTCTTTTGTGTTGCATAAATAATTTTAATATCGCCCTGCATAATCCAAGACAGATCGCCAAGGAAGAGGTGTTACGGAGCTTCCCTGACCGACAAGACTACGGGTCCATGTCAGACCTTTGGCTATTCGTCTTCTTGCTGATTATATCCTGTTATGTGGAAATTGGTAGTGGAGAGGGAGGCCTTCACGTGGTGGCACTGATATAACTGGGCGGCTCCATTGCCTGGTTATACAAACGTCCCTCAACTCCCTCCCCATCCCCTGAATGGAGGATGGTGAACAGCAGAAGGGCAATTTAAGCCTACTATGTTCACATTTCAGATGAACCTGGAGTATGTCTGAACTTTCTGTATATTTCTGACTTCACTCTGCAATCAGTGTGTGTGTGTGTGTGTGTGTGTGTGTGTGTGTGTGTGTAGAGAGAGAGAGAGAGAGAGAGAGAGAGAGAGAGAGAGAGAGAGAGAGAAATGGTGATACTCTCGATGTTTGGTGGAGGAAGCCGCAATACCCTCACGTGTCCAGTGTAATTAATGATGCTTTTAATTTGCACCGGAATTATTTGTACCACTTAAAATATTGTACTGAGTAAAAGCCAGGTGTATTAGTAAAAGTCAGGTGTATAAACAAAAGCCAGGTGTATCAGTAAAAGCCAGGTGTATTAGTAAAAGCCAAGTGTATTACTAAAAGCCAGGTGTATAAGCAAAAGCCAGGTGTATTAGTAAAAGCCAGGCGTATTAGTAAAAGCCAGGTGTATTAGTAAAAGCCAGGTGTATTGGTAAAAGCCAGGTGTATTGGTAAAAGCCAGGTGTATTAGTAAAAGCCAGGTGTATTGGTAAAAGCCAGGTGTATTAGTAAAAGCCAGATGTATTAGTAAAAGCTAGGTGTATTAGTAAAGCCAGGTGTATCAGTAAAGCCAGGTGTATTAGCAAAAGCCAGGTGTAGTGAGTAAAAGCCAGGTGTATTTCTAGTAGTTTCATTTTACCTGTTGTTTACCCGCTGATGCTGGGGACAACTCTATAGGTCTATTCTGGCTAATGCCGGATAATTAGACTCAGCTGGGAATGAGTCATAGGAGCTGGAGATATCAATCCTAACTATATTTCCTCGTTGTGCCTGTTCGTTGTTTCAGTAACATGGAGGGTAATCAGACACACTTTCATATACACTTCCTCCTAACTATGAATAGTACCAAACAAATCACCTGCATATTACGCATTACTCTGGCAATGTAATATTACATTGGCCCGAATGTAAGAACAAGGTATCACTTCGGATTTAAGACGCGCCCTCCAAACACCGATAGGCCTATTAAGAAACAAGGCCTGAGCCTCTCACAGACCCACCCCAGCCTCTCCAGTCCAGCCGCCTCGGAGTGGACATGAGGACCTGTTATTTCACGATTAACTCATTGTTAAGTAATCAGTTGAAATAATTATTCAATAATTAACTTTATTTCAAAATTAAGATATTGTCCATATATTGAGCACAATTTCATGTAGGCCTATATGTGTGTGTGTGGGGGGGGGAATCACTATACTGTATATCCTGCACAACTCTTCCAAACCGATTGGAGTAGAAGATTTTTACATCCGCCAAGGAGGTTATGTTTTTGCTGGCGTTTGTTTGTTTGTTTTTGTTTGTCTGTCTGTCTGTTAGCAACTTTACTCAAAAAGTTATGAACAGATTTTAATGGAATTTTGTGGAAGTGTGGGCCATGGGCCAAGGAAGTGTGATTAAATTTTGGGGCGGATCCGGATCCGGAGTATCCCGCACAATATCTCCAAAAGTTCTCAATGACTTTCAATGAAATTTTGTGGAAAGGTGGGCCATGGACCCAGAATGAATGGATTAAATTTGGGGGCGGATCCGGATCCTATATCCACGAATCCTGATCCATTTTAATGGCAATGGCATTGGAGGAGGTATACGCTCTCTGAGTACTTCCTCGTTTTGTTTTTTTTTGTTTTTTTTGTCTCATCAGCCCTCACCCTCTCAAGAACTTTTTAAGACTTCCCTGCCTTCGCCTCAATGTTCCATCTTTATCCTTGTCTTTTATCGCTGCCGCCGTGGCCATGGTTCCCCTGAACACTGCTAGACTTCCCGCCTTATCATGGCAGGCACGCAGCACCCGTCTAACTATACGTCCTCATTTTTTTTTCTCTCCGGCTAGCCATTTCAATATAAAATACACTGGATTGTTTTGCAACCGTCTTCCTTATCCTGTCTTCCCCACCGCCTGTGACCTTCAACCTTTTAAATGCAATATACTGCATACACACGTCAGTACTGTTATATCCGGATTCCGATCCTCCTTGTTCTCTTCGTTTTGGATAAGATTTTTCGTGCAGGTCCTCCACCTTGTGTACTTAAGTCCATAATAAACGTAAACATCTCATGACCGGCAAATCTAGTAATATCAAACTAACTCCAATTTAGCGAAGACTTGTGGTCGTTGGCTCAAACACTGAAGAGTGAAGAGAGAACCTGTATTTTTTTCACAGGAAAAATCATCAGAGAAATTACCAATATGCCGGGAATCGAACCCGGGACTCTCAGGTGAGAGCCAGGCAGCATACCACTACACCACGACCAGGTAAAAGTTAACTCACGTTGTCACAATCTTGTAACCAACGTCCCTCCGCCCCCACTGTGGGCATGAAGAGGATGAGTTAACCCCCTGGTACTCGGGCAAGTAGATGCTTTTAATCTCTCTTCATTCTGACTTGCCGTAAGTGTTTGGGATAGATTAAACGCATCTACTTGCCCGAGTACCAGGGGGTTAACTCATCCTCTTCATGCCCACAGTGGGGGCGGAGGGACGTTGGTTACAAGATTGTGACAACGTGAGTTAACTTTTACCTGGTCGTGGTGTAGTGGTATGCTGCCTGGCTCTCACCTGAGAGTCCCGGGTTCGATTCCCGGCATATTGATAATTTCTCTGCTGACTGAAGAGTGAAGTGGAATACAAGGTCCCTATTTTTTACCCTAACATGTAAAGCCAGTGCGTGGGATGGGGTATGTTTACCTTTGCTATATGGTTGCTGACCGCACTCAGTAATGTGGGATGCAGGGTAACCAGTGCTAATAACCACAGGTGCTGCGACAGTTACTACAAAAAATGGGCTTGTATTCTATCTATTTATGTGTAAGGGGTGGCCACAAACAAATCACCTCCATGTCGCCATGTTCCCCGCCATTTCGCTGCCCTTCCCCCAGGTCATAACCCCCTCCTCTCTCATATACCTCCCCACTCCATCCCTCCCTCCATCTCATCCTCGGTCTGTATTCCACTTTGCTATTTAAGGTTTAGGAATACGATCACTGGTCACAGAAGCCTGAGAGTGTTTATTCTTATCTCTACGCCTCATATGGAAGGAACAACTCTCTCACTCCCTCCCTCCCTCTCTCTCTCTCTCTCTCTCTCTCTCTCTCTCTCTCTCCTTTCTACAACTCACACTGGATAATTTATTCAGCGGTGAGTCAATACAAGCGCCTGAGAGTGTTAACATACTCAATTATCACTCCCTCATGCACAGAACAACTCTAATATATTACATCAGCTGCAGCCAGACGATTTTATTGACGTAAGTAAGGAATAATAGTGTGTGTAATAATAAAGGCCATCTATTACCCTCTGAGGCTGGATTAACGCCGTAACCATTCTAGCCCATTCTGCAAAAGAAGCTTCAGAGAAAATATGAAGGAGGAAACAGGAATCCAACGATGCAGAACGAGAAGGTTGTTGTTGCTGTATGAGTACACCTGGTCTGTCAGGCCGAGCAGAACCTGCAGACAGGCAACCACCCCTGCAGGGCCGTCCCGTGCAGTAAGCCAATGTCTCCTCGCAGCAGACAGCGCCTCGCCACAACAAAGCGCGGGGAAGAGTGTAGAGGTTTGGTTTCTGACTGGACACCGCATTTGTATCTCCATCCAGTTTGCAGGGGTACCACAGCAGGCTCCACATCACCCTGTTATTAGTTATATGGTCACCACCCAGCGTTGTAAATGGTTCAATGAGTTACAAGAAACAATAAGGCTTATGACCCAGTGCAGAGCCACCTGAGGTGAAAAGAAGAGGAAGAAAAAAAAAGATGACAGGAAGCATGGGGGGAACAGGAAGACAGGATGGCAGACACAGAATAAGAGTGATAAAAATGAAGGAAGACGTAGGCAGCACTACATCAAGTGAGCGGATGATGGTTGCCACCGCCTAGCACCAGGACCAGACGGTTTAAGGAAACAACAGAAAGGATAAGGCTTGCCAACCCTGACTTGGCAATGGCTGATGGCCCCCACAAAAGTACATAACACGGAATACTTCTGCGCTAATTGCTATGGTGATCAATGAACATACAAGAACACAGGAACCCAAACTCTGTGTGCCTGTGTTGTTTGACTTTTGCAATGTATAATTCTTGAAAAGGTTCAGATAAATGAATAAATACAGGCACATATATAAAATGCTGTCAAAGGATACTGGCCAAGGAAATGGCCGTGCCAGGTTTGAAACAAATTGGTGAGGCGATGAAGGAATGGCACAGAATTTCAAAAAGTATTTGGATTAAAAAGCACAGAAGACATGGGACTGAGGAAACAGACTAGCTCTCCAATATAGTGTGGAAACCTACGGTAGTAACAGGATGGATTAGAAAACACTCAGAGAACGCATACCATCGCCAATGCCATTGCCATTAAAAAGGATCGGGATCCAGATCCTTGGAGATATTGTGTGGAATACATAGGATCCACATCCTCCCCCAAATTTAATCAACTGGTCCTTGGCCCATGGCCCACTCTTCCACAAACTGTTATTAAAATTCATTGAGACCTTTTAAAGATACTGTGCTGGATACACAGGATCCGGATCCGGATCCATACCCGCCTAAAAAGTTAATCAATTCTTTCTTGGCCCATGGCCCACACTTCCACAAAATTTCATTGAAATTCACTGAGAACTTTTGGAGATATCGTGTGGACAATCAAACAGACAAACACAGGTAAATACATAACCTCCTCTAACTTCGCTGGCGGAGGTAAGAATAAACCAAGTATGTGTGTGTGTGTGTGTGTGTGTGTGTGTGTGTGTGTGTGTGTGTGTGTGTGTGTGTGAGAGAGAGAGAGAGAGAGAGAGAGTTCCAAACATAAGGAAAAATGAATAGGAGTGTTGGAGAGGAGTAATGGGATGGCTTGTAATATCACTAACTGAAACTGTGTGTTATACTGACTGTATACCTCTCTCTCTCTCTCTCTCTCTCACACACACACACACACACACACACACACACACACACACACACATACACAAACACACACACAGATAAACACACACACACACACACACAAACAAACAAACAAGCACATACACATACAAACACAAACAAACAAACACACACACACACACACACACACACACACACACACACACACACAGTAATCTAGCACCTTAATTTAACTCCTGCGTGGAATTACAGCAAGTGTGCTGTTGTTTTATAGCCAATTTGACGTTGTGGGCAGGGAGCATGGGTGGCAGGGGGCGAGGAATTAAAAGAGAGAGAGAGAGAGAGAGAGAGAGAGAGAGAGAGAGAGGAAACACATGATATGCAAAGTAACAATAATATAAATACTATTATTTCTCCTACTACTACTACTACTACTACTACTACCACTACTACTACTGCTACTACCACTATTACTATGATTCACCCCAAACCATTATTTTATTTTGTCCGTCTCCTGATATAGGCTTCATACTCCGTTCCCTGAGGCAAAGCAATTTTCGCACCTCCCACACCTTCCCATGTCACTGCTTGGACACGCATCACCATCGTGCCTTGTGGTTGCATACTAGGGCTGTTTCGTTTAGGACTGGTGTGGTGGTATTATTGGTGGTGTTTTTATGACATGACTGTGGGTATTGTGGAATATCTGTAATGCCATTTTTCTGTCTGTCTGTCTATCTGTCTGTCTATCTACCTATGTTTGTTCGTTTGTCTGTCTATCTCTATGTTTGTTTGTCTTTCTGTCTATCTATCGCCTATATGTTTGTCTCTCTCTCTGTCTATCTATCTATGTTTATTAATCTCTTTATCTATCAACCGGTATCTATCGCCAAACTCCTTCATCCCGTAAGCAGTGGTCACAAACGGATCGCCTCCATGTCACCCTGTCCTTCGCCATCTGGCTGCCCTCTCTGCCACATACCTCTCCACCCCATCCTTCCATCTCATCCTGTCTCCATCTCCTCCTCCCCCCATCCACCTCAATCACATACACTCTCCTATTCAGTCCCTCATTCTTCAAAAGACTAATCAATACTTATATTTTTCTACACACCTAGTTCACATATTCCAAAAGTTTGCATGTCGGTATACTCTTTTCACTCTAACTTGGCCTAAAATTGCTCTCTCCCCATGTTGCATACTGAGCCGTACCAATAGATAAGCACTGGACTATGGTGCTGGTAACAAAGAAGTGCTATGGAAACGATGTAGATATTTAGCACTGTTTTTCTGCCACTGAGCTACGTGAAATAGGCTGCACAAGGGCGAATATCTAGGCCAGAACAAAAGGAAAGGAGTATAGCATAGGCCAGGATGATTGCATTACTGATGAATGCAGTGGGGATCAGGGTTTGGGGGGAACTTTAAGAGAAGCGCCGACTACCATGTTTCGACCTTCTGTGTGGACGACTTTAATGCATTATTTTTTCATTTATGCAGGGAAAAAAGGAACCAAAGGCCATAAGTCTGCAGAACTGTTCCCTCCAAGAAACAAACAAAAACAAGATAGGAAGCCAAATGATAATATACCCTCGTAAATCTAACTTGGCCTAAAACTGCTACATTTTACATACAGAGTCCTAACAAAAGATTAAAGTTTTATGAAATGTAATGTTACACTCTTTTCACCTTAACCTGGCCCAGATTTTCCACCTTTTGGAGCTTATTTTACTATCATTGACATACAAAGACAGTACTGTGGATTTAGATCCTTTTCAAAGCACTTCTTCGTGACTAGCATCATTCTCCTGTGCCAATCTATTGCTACAAATCAGCATTCAGTATGGAGAGAGGGCATTTTTTTGGCCAAGTTAATATAAAATGGGTACAGTTATGTAGAAATTGAATGGAAAGAATTACAGATAAAATGAAGTTATGTACAACACCTCTCTCTCTCTCTCTCTCTCTCTCTCAATCTTTATCTAACTCTCTCTCCCCTCACAGGCAACAAGGGGTCTCCCGCAGTGAACTAGGGTCAATGGTGGACCTTGATATAATATTTGTCTGTCTGTCTGTATCAATCTTCGCCTGTCTATTTCTGTCTATCTATCTATCTGTCTGTCTGTACGTCTGTCCTTATTTAATCAATCAATCTGTCTAACCTATCTATCTATCAACATATCTGTCTATCTGGCTATATTTCCATCTTTTTCTTTCCTTATCTCCCCTTATCTAACCACATCTCTCTCCCGCCCCTCCAGGCAGTGAGGACCCCCCGGCGGTGGACTGGGGTCAGTGGTGGACCTATGATGGTATCTCGGGTCCTCAGTTCTGGGGCGTCATCAACCCGGCGTGGGGCATGTGTCGCGATGGCAGGAGACAGTCGCCCATCAACATAGACCCCGCTAAGCTTCTCTACGATCCAAACCTCACGCCATTCGCTCTGGACAAGGCCACGGTGAATTATATATTTATAGTTCAGACACCTATCACCCATAATAGCCAGTCACCCATCAAGATTTTATCATTTATCCACGTAAGACCAAACATAGACAGTCACCCATCAACACACACCCTGCTAAACTACTCTCTCACCCAAACATCAAGCAATTTTTACTCGATAATTCCACTGTGAATTATATATTTATAGTTCAGACACCTATCAGCCATAATAGCCAGTCACCCATCAACATTTCTGTCGCTAATCCACCTAGTAGTGAACGTAAATAATCAACCATCAACAGACACCCAGCTAAACTTCTCAGTGACCCAAACCACAAGCCATTTTCATCCACCTAACAACACTCTTTACTTTAACTTGGCCTAAGACTGCCATTTTTCCATCTTCAGTGTCGAGATGTAATAATGAATTAACACGAGAGTTGTTGTTAGTCACGAAGTAGTGATATGCAAGGAATAAAAAGTAGCAGGACTGCCCATTTTTGCTATTGAGTTGCGTGAAATAAGCTGCAAGAAAACGAAAATCTGGGCCAAGTTAGTGGGAAAGGAGTATAAACTTAACCTTCAACACAGACCAGGCCAAACTCCTTCATGACTCAAAGCTCATGCCATTTCCACTCGACGAGGCCGAGGTGAATTAGTTTTTTATAATTTATGATACAGAAAGGAGCCTAAACGATCACCCATCAACATTTTTATTCTTCATTCACCTGGTAGCGAACGTGGAGAGTCAGGCATATATTAGTACACGCAGTGCCGGTCATACTCATTTATTACCCAAACCTCACGAAAATTTAACCCAAAATAAAACGAAAATAAAACGACAGCAAAAAGTAATAACAAGAATAACAGGAATCATGTCAAATAGTGTCAAAACTATACTCTGTTCATTTTAACTTGGCCTAAATTTGACATCTCTCTATTCAAATGCTGGGTTGCAACAAAACATCAACACGAATATGAAGCTAGTCACGAAGAAGTGCCATGGAAAGAATGTAGAGCCTTGTAGCTTTTTTTTTTTTTTCCACTGAGCTATGTGAAGTAAACTGCAAAAAAAGGAAAATCTGGGCCAAGTTAAGGTGAAAGATTTACAGCAAAAGAAGGGAACTCAGGGCCAAGTTGAGGTGAAAGGAGTATAGTTTGTGTTTCGGGCAGTGATAATGCGTCTCCGTAGCTCAGGTGGGTGGTGTGCTGTCCAACACTGGCCACAGCGTAGAGTGGAAGGCGTCACACTCCTCCCCCCTCGTCAACATCACCGGCGGGCCCCTCAGCTACACCTACACCCTCACCCACGCCAGGCTACACTTCGGCCACAGCAACGACGTGGGCTCGGAGCATACGCTGGATAACAGGGCGTTCCCAGGGGAGGTAGGCTGGGTTCAGTTGTGTTATTATTTACCCCCAAACGCCTCTCTTTCTCTAACAGCACCCATTTATCTGCGTCCAATTCTGTTATTCAATTACCACCAAACGCCTCTCATTCTTTAATAGCACCCATTTATCTGCGTCCAATTCTGTTATCATCTGCCACCAAACGCCTCCCTTTCTTTAACTGAACACACATTTATCTATCTAGAATCTTTAATGTTGTGCTGTAACAAGATATGGTCACGAGGAAATTGTAGTGACAGGATGTTGAGATGTTCTATTGTCGTATACTGCCTCTGAACTAAGGGAAATAAGCTGTAAAAGGACAAAAAAATCAGCTTAGGTAAAATGAATGGCAAGATTTTCGTCCTTTTGTAACTTATTTCCTGTTATAATTGAAAGGAAATAATACTGAGGTTCTGCATTCTTTAGACACCACTTCCTCGTGACTAGCATCGTAGTCTAGTGCTAAAATCTCTTCTTATAGCTCAGCAGTCAGGATAGAGATTCTAATTTTACGCCTAGTTGAAGTGAACATAGCATAGAAGACCAAACCAATCCTTCAAGCGATGCAGCTAAAGTTTATTCAAATCCATAATTTTGTCATGCTTCTCATCGGTTGAGGAAGCTCCCTAACACCTTTTCCTAGGCAATTTATTTTGTTTTACACCTTCCTGTTCTCTTCTGTGTTACATAAATCCTTTCAGCATCGCCATACTATGCATAATGTAGAAAGAGAATATTAACAACCAAAACCAAAAATAAATCGCTAGGGAAGAGGTGTTGGGGATCAATTTTAACTATACTGTTCCCTTGTTCTACTCCTGGTAAATCAGAAGGCACTAGTTTTAAGATTCCTTACTCTTCTCCTCCATCTTTTCTTCTTCTTCTTCGCATCTCTTCTCCTCCTCTTCCTCGTCCTCTTTTCTTCATCACCATCATCATCATCATCATCATATTATTATTATTATTATTATTATTACTATTGTTGTTGTTGTCGTTGTTGTTGTTGTTGTTATTATTATTATTATTATTATTATTATTATTATTATCATCATCATCATCATCATCATCATCATCATCATCATCATCATCATCATCATCATCATCATCATTATTATTATTATTATTATTATTTTATTATTATTATTATTATTACTACTACAACTACTACTATTACTACGACCACTATTACTACTGCTACTACACTAACCGTACCCCCTCAGTTACAGCTCTATGGCTACAACTCTCAGCTCTACAGGAACTTCACTCAGGCCTCATCGCAGGTGTATGGAGTGGTGGCCATAGCGATATTAGTGCAGGTACTGTGTGTGTGTGTGTGTGTGTGTGTGTGTGTGTGTGTGTGTGTGTGTGTGTGTGTGTGTGTGTGTGTGTGTGTGGCTATAGCGATTTAGTGCAGGTACTGTGTGTGTGTGTGTGTGTGTGTGTGTGTGTGTGTGTGTGTTTTACTGTGAATATAAATACTTAAACTCTTCCCTGCAACAGACGGAATCGAACTCACGTCCTTGTCAACAGTCAGACGCCCTACAAACTTGACTGTCCGAATATGGGCTGTATTCTATGTGGCACTGTAAGCTTCGTAGTACCTTTTACTCGGCTACTTGTTCTGCAACTTACACCTTACACCTTACACTTACATCTTACACTTTAAGCTTTACGCCTTACACCTCACACCTTACACTTTACGCTTTACGCCTTACACCTTAGGCCTTACACCTTACGCCTTACACCTTACACCTTACGCCTTAAGCCTTACACCTTACGCTTTAAGCCTTACACCTCACACCTTACACCTTACACTTAACGTCTTACATCTTACACCTTACACCTTACTCGTTACGCCTTACACCTTACATCATACACTTACACCTTACACTTTAACATCCATCTGTATATCAATGATACAAAATAATTCGCTTAGGAAGAGGCGTTACGAGGCCTCCTTTGCAATTAGGAAATTACTGTGTCCTTAATTCACTAAGACCGGGGATTCCCTCTGTCTGTCTGTCTTTCTGTCTGTGTCTGTCTGTCTGTCTGTCTGTCTGTCTCTCTCTCTCTCTCTCTCTCTCTCTCTCTCTCTCTCTTAGGTTACCCCAGACAATTTTCCTGATTTTGAGAAGACCCCTGGCTGTAAATATATATATATATATATAATATATATCCATTGGTGAACAATATTATATGAAGACAGCAAGAAAAACTATAAACAATGCTATTCTGGCACACACAAAAAATTAATACTATACTCCTGTCACTCTAACCTGGCCTAAAATTGCCGCCACCCAATCAAGAATCCCGGGCTGCAACAGAGATCAACACTACATGATGCTAGTCACGAATTTGTGCTGTGGAAAGGACGTGGAGCCGTAGTACAGCATTATGTTATTCTGCCTCTGAGCTGCGTGAAATAAACTACACAAGGACGAAAATCTTGGCCAAGTAAAAGTGACAGAACTATAGTGTGATGTTTTACTCTGACGGTTACCAACATTATAGCAGTGAAACAAACTTTGACTACAAATTTTAAATAATGTAAAATTGGCTTATTAATTTTCGGGACATAACTCTCTCCGGCTCCCTAGACGCACCCTGATCTGCATTTAATCGTTTCCTTAAATCCTCGCCATGACTTGGATGTTTTGTGGTCATCATTATCATCATCGTCATCATCATCATTATTATTATCATCATCATCATCACCATCCTCCTCCTCCTCCTCCTCATCATCATCATCATCATCATCATCATTATTATTATTATCACCATCCTCCTCCTCCTCATCATCATCATCGTTATTATCACCATCCTTCTCCTCCTCCTCCTCATCATCATCATCATCATCGCCATCACCTCGACCTCTTTTCTCATCCAAGAATGGGGTGAGGTAGGGTCCACAGAGCAAGGGAAAGAAAAACGAGAGAAAAACTAACCTAAAGTCTGCCTAAATGCATCACACTCATGCCTGGGGGGAAGGGGGCAAACGTGTTATTCAGAAATGGAATATTCGGGTAATGCAAGAGTTAAATCAGTCTCCAGCGCTTTGAGTATTACAAGTTTCACTGTTAAAAATGTCTTACGGTAGCCACACACACACACACACACACACACACACACACACACACACACGAACGCACGCAAATATACACATGGAACTGTATTTGTGTTGTCAGGTTGGTGAGCGTATGAGTCCCGAGCTGAGAGTGTTACTGGAGGGCCTGGACAGCATCACTTACGGAGGTATGTACCCTCTGAGACTACGTGTACCCTTTATTGTTAACTCATTCCAACGAGCACGTATTTTTCGCTATATTTTTGCTACTCTCCACACGTTCTTTTTCATCTCAGGGGAGACATTTTTGTAATTTTGGCCAGTAAAGGATAAAATTTTACCTCTGATATACCTCTTACTGAACAAAAATCCGGAGGAAATAACAACATTGAAATACGCAATACGGCACAGGGCTGAAGGGGTCCAATCCTTTATCCCAATGACGTATTTCGTATTTCATTCCTCCTTCCTCCAGCCGAATTTATTTATCTTGTGCTGAAGGGGGTTAATGGGAGCTTTGCCGGTCTCTCTCAGGCTGCATAAAATGAAGTGGCAGTAGCAAGAGTTGGAAATATATTGTCCTTTTGGTGAAGGGTTTAAAGCTTTTGATTCGTGGGACGCTTACCATCCACTCACTGGATGTATTGCCGCTCACGGATCACTACAACGCCTTAGATCACCTCCCATAACGTCATCTAATATTCTCAGAAGCCACTCGCCAGTTTAACTAACCTAACCTAACAATAAAAGCTACAAACCAGTTTCACTTAATCTTAGTCACAAAGATTCCAACATTCAAACCTAACCTGAAATAAAAAGCCATTCAACATTCAAACCCAACCTAAACTACTCTCTCCTAGGCTTGTCGGTGTAAGGAGCGTCGCACAAATCATTACCCCACGTAACCTAATTTAAACTAACCAATGCTAACTCTGCTCCTCTAGGTTCGTCAATAGCTGCAGCGTCTGAACCAACTCAGCCCTCCCTCAGAACCTAACAAAACCTAACTTAAACCAACTCTGCCCTCCCTCAGAACCTAACTAAACCTAACCTGAACTCTTCCTCCCCCAGGTTCGTCAGTAGAGGCAGCGTCCCTGGTGGTGAGCGCCCTTCTGCCTCCCACGGACCGCTACATCACCTACGACGGCTCCCTCACCCAACCTGCCTGCCACGAAACAGTCACTTGGATCATACCTAACAAACCCCTCTATATTAATGCCGCTATGGTGAGCTATTTATTTATCTATCTATTTTTGAGAGGACATGAATAAGAGAAAATTTGGTATATTCATTACTGGCATATAATTTTGACGCGATAGGGTAGGGCATGTGTGTGTGTGAGAGAGAGAGAGAGAGAGAGAAACCCACAACAGGTACTTACCATTTCATTCAGTATCGCATATGACGTCCCTTGGCCACAAGACTGTCCTGAGTCTCCTGGGCAGACCCACAAAATTATGGAGAGTTGCAGAGCCAAGGGCCTCCCAAGACACAAGGATTCCTGCTGCTAATTTGGGAATGCTTGATGTGTCCTCGCGCCGTCACCTTTTCACTAGACCTCAGAGGTTCTCAGTAGGGTTCAGTTTCGGGGAGCTCCTTGAATAGTCCCTGATAAGCCCAGCATCACAGACCTCCACTCGGGCAATATTTATTTTATTGATTCTTCTAGTTCAGCGGTTTTCTCTTATTCACCAGCTTGTTTCTGTCCTATGCAGGCTGATTTTATGCAGCGTTTTTCGGACATGTGTTTTTAGCTAATCCATCTGGCCAAACCAAAAGAGATAATACCGTACTTAGATGGCACTACTTCGTCATGCGCAACAACAAAAGGCGCCCATCCCTCACCAAAACACCTCGCCCCCTTCATTATGTAGCGTATATGCAGGGACAGACGGGGTTAGTTTAATATTATAAAACACGTTTCCGACAACATGCAGTATGAAATCAACCCACACATGATAAAAACAAGGTGGTGAGATGGGGGAAAACCGCCGAAAAAGAGAAGCGTGCAAAGAAATATTGTCCTTCCACCCAGTGATAAATCTGGCAGTATGGATGGGCGCACCGTCTTGCATGTGTCTCAACACCACATTTATCAGTTACATAAATTATCAGCCAGTGACTCCAGAGAACGATCCTTGTTCATAGTTTGCTGAAGGGGAAGCACAAGTAAATTACCACCACCATCACTGGCAAATTACCTTTAAATCTTTACGGAGTCTAGTGATCTTACAGTTGGTTGGAGTTATACAGTTTCTCTCTGCTAAGCGATACACTATTCCCCGTCTCCCACTCACTTCACAGGCGACCTCATCTAACTCAAAAGTTTCCCAGTCTTTGCATTTCTTACAAAAAGCGTGAACTAGCGATATTTCAAGGCTTCATGGATGATCTTGCTTTCTGTACGGTCAGCTTCACATTAGCCTTGAGCTGACGTGAAGATTGCTTGCTTGTTGTTTCTTTGGCGCTGGAGGACCTGCAGAGTACAGAGGATGCTACACGAGGAAAGCCAGCACGTTGTTTATGAAGGGGATTCTCTAAGCCTCCATCCTCCTGAAAATGCTTGATCTATCACTGGTTAGAACAGAGCCCAAAACTCGCGACCTCTGCAATTCTTTCATTACTTTGTGCTGGCTTGTGCAGGGCCATTATAGCAGCAATTTTACTAATTTTGAGCTCTCTGGGACTTGACACTGAGGCACAGTACCCAACAAAACACAGGGAAAGAACGGACAATGCGAGGTCACTTCGAACACACACACGCAACTAAACCACGACAGTTTAGGGTTGCCAACTCCAACGCTACAAATACTGCTAAACTTGCTCTCAAAAACCGCACGAATTTCGTTAAATGCAAAAATTTCCAGGAAATCATTAGGGCCAGTAATCACTGGAATATTGCTAAACCTTTGCAGAAATCTCCAGGAAATGGAGGAATTTCTTACAGCTAGACGATTAAAAACTGTTGATAGATGGAAGTAAATATCTCTCTACCTAACGAGAAAAACGCTAAATTGGCAACACTATGTATCCTAAATTCCTCTCATCCAGTCGGCGATAACGAGCTGTGAGTTCCAGGCAAAGCTGGGCCCCCAGCCTACCTCTGCAGGCAACGTTTTAAGCATATACCATTTGGCAACGGTATATAGATAGATGGATGGATAGGTAGAGATGAACAGATAGATGGAGAGACAGATAGGTAGATACAGATGGACAGAGAGACATGGCTAGGTAGACAGATAGATATATAGATAGACAGATAGGTAGACAGATAGATAGATAAAGACATAGATAGATAGTTTGTAACCCTTCCTCTGCTATTGATATATCTAAGTTGTATGTAATGGCTATCTTTTTTTCATTTACCTCCCCAACCAACGAGTTAGACAAAGGGGCGGGATAATGATGATGATGATGATAATGATATTGATGATACTGATGATGATAGTGATGAAGATACTGATGATGATATTGATGATGATACTGATGATGATAATGATGATGATGATGACAACAGCTGGAAATCAGTTCATGTTTGCATTAATTTCTTCTTTTCACCTCCGGATTCTCAGTTCAGGATAAAGTCAAGCACTAACAGAGTAATAGAGTAAGTGAAGTCTTCCCCAGTCTGAGCTAAAGTACCTGGTTAATGGCAACTATATATTACGAGAAACGTCAACTGATTAAAAGAACTATTAATCCTAGGCTGCTATGACAAACTGCTAAATCTCTCTCTCTCTCTCTACCTTGCACAGAGTTGTCCGGAGCGTGAAAGGGGCTAAGGGTGACAATATTAATCCCCTAAATCTCCTATACCAACTCACAGCTGAATAAAATCGCCTGAATTTGGCTGGGATAGAGTACTAGAGCTGTGCCGGTCATGAGAGGGCTACTGGTGACGGTATTAACGTTCACAGGTTCTTATAACTCACTTAGGTACTATAGAAATTCACGTGAAGTTACCCGTATAACACTACATGAGTTGTCTCGACCATGAGGCGGCTTTTATTTCCATTATATACATTAGTCTTGTTGCGGACTGATGGTTTTAGCTCTGTGAAGATTAGAATATACGCGTGACTTAATACTGATAATTTGATATATGGATTTTAGTCATGTGGAGAGGATGGAGAGTGAGAGACTGATTAGGAGAGTAAATCTAAGGTGGAGAGGAAGACCGAGGATGAGATGGAGGGATGGGGTGGATGGGTATACGAGTGAGGGAGGTGTGAGATGTAAGGAGGACAGACTGATGGTGGAGGACAGGGTGACGTGGAGGCATATTTGTTTGTGGTCACCCCTTCGAGGATTAAGGCGCCTGGAGAGAGAGAGAGAGAGAGAGAGAGAGAGAGAGGCACTTCGTCAGGGCAATTTTAGGCCAAGTTACGGTAAAGGTAGTAAAGAATTCGAATGTACTTTTAATCTACTGTTACAACTCAACATTCAGGATGGTGAGACGGCAATGTTAAGCCAAGTTAGAGAAAAAACATTAGTAATATATTCTCGTGTTAATGTTTTGCTGGAACACGGTATTCAAGATGGCGAGATGGTAATTTTAATCCAAGTTAGAGTGAAAGGAGTATATAATATGCCCTCAGCTCCACCAACTGCGGGCACTTCGGCAGGGTAACTCCTCCAGTCTGGCCCACGCCCCCCTGGCCAACAACTTCCGCCCCGTCCAGACCCCGCACCGCACCACCATACGCACCAACATCCACTTCACCACCACGGCACAGGTAGGTCAGGCGTAGACAGGATTATATATCATCATTAAATCATCTCTGTCACCACACCACGCCACCATACGCACCATCATCCACCTTACCACAGCAACATACGCATTATTATTCATCTCACTGTCACCATACACACCGACATCACTTCACCATCATAGTGAAGGTAAGGTACAATCCCACATCACACCACACACCACGGTACCCCACTCACCATCAACGCATACCCACATACGGTACACAAGTAATTACCACACACCACACCCGCCAGTACCTACAACACCACACCACCATAAGCAACAACATCACTAACACATGGTAGGAAGGTCGCAAACGTATAGAGAGTCACCATATCCACTCATCATCATCATCATCATCATCATTATTATTCCTGCGATATACCTGCCGATTTGAAAGTATTACAACATAATATCAGAGCGCCATTAAAGAAGCCAGTATGCAGCTGTAAAAGCCACATGATAGTATTTGCGGCATATGTGAAGGGGTGATATCACGGGATACACTCAGTGATTCGTAGTAGTAGTAGTAGTAGTAGTAGTAGTAGTAGTAGTAGTAGTGGTGGTGGTGGTGGTGGTGGTGGTGGTGGTGGTGGTAATGGTGATAGTAATAGTGGTAGTAGTAACAACAGTAGTAGTTGTGGTGATGGTGGTAGTAGTAGTGGTACTGGTAGTGGTGATGTTGGTGATAATAGTACAGTAGTAGTAGAAGAAGAAGAAGTAGTAGTAGTAGCAGTAGTAGTAGTAGTAGTGGGGGTGGTGGTAGTAGTAGTAGCTGCTGTGGTGGTGGTGGTAATAGTAGTTGTGGTGGTGGTGATAGTGGTGGTGATGGTAGTAGTAGTAGTAGTAGTAGTAGTAATAGTTGTAGTAGTAGTAGTAGTAGCAGTAGTAGTACCTGTTGTAGTAAAGGGACTGGAGCCCATTTTACATGTACTAAGATACCTGTTTCATATCTGCTTTCCTTCCCCTATTTTGTATCCCCATAAGTTTTGGATCGGGGGCTGACCCCCCTAAAAATAATGGTGGAAAGTTTGATATATGGAAAACATCACCAGGTAAGCAGATGAGCTGACCTGAGAAGCTCTATTGGAATTCATGTGCTTACTTTCCCCTATTTCTGATCGTTTTCATTTTGGGGAGGGGGGCTGACTCCCAAGAATCACTGGGGGGTCAAGCTCGCCAAATATCGCCCTATGGATGAGAGTCCACTGTATTGCATGTACTAAGATATCAAAGCCATACCTGCCCTCCTTTCAAGATTTCTAGAATTTGGTGATGAGGGCTAACCCGCTAAATATCATGGCTGAAAAACTGTATATAGTGGAGGATCTTCGGAGCAGCCAGACGAACTCACCTGGGAAGTTTCATTCAAATCCATGAAATTGCCTAGGGGGAGTTAAGGCACGCGCACACACACACACACACACACACACACACAAGCTAAATCTTGTTGCGCTATTGTGTGGTAATAATAACAACAATAACAATAATAGCAGCAATAATAATAATAATAATAATAATAATAATAATAATAATAATGTGTTTCAGAGTGAGCGATGCCGGACAACTGACCCCAGAATGATATACACGGGTGAGTGTTGCAATGCCATGTCTTGCCTTATACTGAGTTGCATTCTAAGCAGAGATGCATTCTAAGTAGTTGCATTCTGAGTAGAGCTGCATTTTAAGTAAAGTTGTATTATAAGTAGAGCTGTATTCTAAGAAGAGTTGTATTCTAAGTAGAGTTGTACTCTAAATAGAGTTGTACTCTAAGTAGAGCTGCATTCTAAGTAGGGCTGCATTCTAAGTAGAGCTGCATTCTAAGTAGAGCTGCATTCTAAGTAGAGTTGCATTCTAAGTAGAGTTACATTCTAAGAAGAGTTGCATTCTAAGTAGAGTTGCATTCTAAGTAGAGCTGCATTCTAAGTAGAGTTGCATTCTAAGTTTAGCTGTGTTCTAAGTACAGTTGCATTTTAAGTAGCTGCATTGTAAACGGTGTTGCATTTTAAGTAACTTTTAATATTTCGAAATATCTCCTCCTCACATGCAGGGTGGTACATATATAACGCTTCCCTTACTTTCTGACGGGAGATCTCTCGTGTGTTGCGGGGACGGCTCAGTGTTATCAGTGTTTATCCTGCATTATTTATTTATGTTCTACTCCCACAGCCACACCCACGCCCACACCAGCAGACTGAGCCGTCCCCGCAACACATAAGATTCCAACAAGTGAGATCTAGTACAGTACAGTCCTATTTACCAGGCTACGTGTTTGGTACTGATGCAGACAGTAAAACGTTAATCTCTTCAGGCCGATGGTGTATTTGTAATGTTATTCTAATTATGTGGGTGGTAGAGAGAGACGCCTTCACGTGGTGGCACTGATATGACCGGGCGTTGGAGTTGCCCTACTATATAAACATCCCACAAAGTTTTTGAGCCCAAGTGGTGACATGTGGAGGGATGTGGCACGAAGGACTGCTGAGCCGTAGGAGGCAAAGAAGAAAAAAATCTTGTCTAGCTTGTAAATTGAATTGATATACTTTTGTTCAGACCTAAACTTGGCGACTGACACCTCGGACACACCTCCCCAGCACTACCAGCACGCCAACGATGGGGTCTGGCTGATTCATGTTCAACTGTCCTCGCATACTTCTCTCCCTACGACTTAAGAAAATCAGTGTGGCGGATCTGCAATAATGACGCTTATGACACTGATCTATAGTTGAATAAAGTCATCAGTCTCGGTTGATGCTAATTCACAACACTGATTATTAAAGTCTATGGAATGAAAAGGCAGGCATGGTGACAGGACTTTTGATGTCGATTGTACAAGCGTAGCAAAGGTGTATGTGACACCCTTCCCCGCAGTATTGCCATCTCTTATACGGCGTACATATCAGACAAGAACTCAGGAAACTTTCTGATATTTCATTATGTCTATACCATCTGTCTATTTATGTCTATCTATTTGTCTTCTGTCTATCAATCTGTGTGCCTGCGTGTCTCTGTCTGTTTATCTGTCTATCTATCTATTTCTGTGTCCAAATCATCTATCTATCTATCTATCAATATATAATGTGTGTAGGGTTATGTATGTCGTGTATTGTTATCTTCCTTATCTCCTTCATTACAAGCAGCAAACACCTGGCTTGGCTCATGATAACTCCCCGCCATGACTACGGGTGTGTCGGCAGGTGATGCGAGGTGGGTGCGTGGCAGCTGTGTGAGTAAGAACACCACCAGTAGTTGTGATATGTGGTCAGTTGTAAATGTTGTTAATATTCTTGGAAAATGGGTCCCGTGGCCTTAACAGTGGGTGATATATGGGGCATCTTTCAAGCCCTTTTACTGGAACGTTTCCCCTCAGTTTTTCGGAGTCTTGTGGGGTTAGTATCAGTTAAGTACGGCACGAGAATCCTTGGCAGTGACAGAATTAATATGAATAGTTTTTAAATCATTGAGCTCCCAAATGTCGCATTAATAAATTAAATTCTTAGGTTTTAGCCCCAGTGAAATATCGAACTTCAACCCACCACAATCAAAGGTTTAACTCTACTGCTTGTTGTGTATTTTCAGCCTTATGACAAGCAGTGACCGTCCTTCCTACATAAGCTGCTACTACGGCTGGTGTCACCGCCACCAGTACCCTTGCTGGGCGACAGCTGCGACTAGACCTGTTCTTACCACACCTTCGGCTACAACCGGGGGTGGCCAAAGCCAGGGTTGCCAGACGCCTGTAGCTCTTCAGCTGATTACCTGGAGCTCTCGAGACACTTTCTTACGTTCCTGTTGTCCAGCCAGTGATCCCACAGTATAGGTTACGTATGACTGGGAAAGAATCCATAAACTCAGATTCCTCGGTTCTGATTCTCATTGCCGTCGGAACCGCTGGAATCGATTCTGGAGTGGATTCACAGAGTAAGTAAATACCGTCAAAGTTGAGGCAGAGTAATTCGGTGAGTGCACTCCGTGATAACAAACACTGGTTTAATTATATCGTATTACGAGAGACCGTGAAAACCCGTGTTCTTTATTCCATACTTACTGAGTAAGAAATACAATCCTTTGCTGTTAAAACTAAGCCATTAAAATGGTGTCAACATACTGGAAATAAGTATAAAATAATCAATAAGTAACAATGATAATGCTACTTTTTAAGTAATATGTTTTATGAATCACGATTACTATAAACATTTCTCCTACAAAGCTGACACATACACTAATGCCAATAATACTAACGCTTTTGGAACTGATTCTTGCCTCCCCCCCCCCATTCTGTGGGGCTGAGGCTGACCGCACTGAGCCTCGGAGCCTGACTCGCAGCTGCAGTGCGTTGGCAACACCTGCAGGTATCTAGCTGAGTCTGCCCTGCAACACCACACCACACCACTGGATTATTTTTTTGAGTCCCTCAGTGAATTCAACAACACGTTATACTCTCAGTGACAGTGTTCAGCAGCTCGTTCTCATTCAGCTCACCAGTGTTAGCAAAATCGCTGCAGGGGAACTGGTTCCCGTATCTGAGTAACGATTCTCAGGTAAGCTGATCACACTCGAAGGAATCGATTCTTGGATCGGCTTTTCGCACAGCCCTTATGTTAAGGACAGACTGTATACCATCTCATGATATCCAGTAATATATCATAATCTGTAGAATCCTTAGTGGAAAAACACCTTGGTTGTAAGGTCAATACTATATACAACACTGGTAGCACACTAATATTTAGATACAGAAGCAAGTCTGTATCGTTCATTTGCCATTCTAGAGAACAGGTACTGTGGCATACCTGCAGATGTACACAGGCCCATCAGACTAAACAGCAATGTGCACAATTTGAGGCTGGTGGAGATTTGGCGAGCCAGGCGCTACGCTTCATAATGTGGCGCGTTTAGCAGACAGTGGCGATGAGACGTTTATGGAGTCTGTCACAAAGAAGAAAGACGGATAAAAGCTACGGGGATATTAGAATAAGTGATAACAGACTAATGCTAAAATTATGAATCCAATGTGAAAACAGGGACAGAATAGGGTTTACTGTAAAACTATGGGGATATTATAACAAGTGATAAGACTAATGCTGAAAGTGTGAAACGTGTTAAAATACTGATAGATTGGGAATTACTGCAAGACTGACTAGACCAGTGATAATATAGGGACTAGCCATTACCTTCTTCAACTATCATGACGGTGCACTTTCAATGACTTTTATAACAGTATGTTTAGCCTCTGCCTGGGGTGCTCTTCCGTTAAAAAGTCTTCTAGGCCCGTAAGAGTTCCCTAGCACCGCTTCCTCGGCGATTTACTTTTGGATCCAGTGGGTTAATATAATTTTGTACCTTACATATGCAGCGTATGGCCGTAATAGAATTATTCAAGCAACACAAAAGACGATAGTAAAGTTTAATAAGCAAAACAAATCGTTTAGGAAGAGGTGTTAGGGAGCTTCAACCCAACGATAATGCGGGCCCAATTATCAGCTAAGGTATCTAAGTTGCCCCATCGCAGTGAAAGGATTAATAAAAACATTTTGTAGTACTCTTCACTGCAATCATTACAGTGAATTTTGATTGAGAAATTGTATCTGTATATTTCCTAGTCATGTATGTATACCAGAACAAAATCTGCTCAACAGTACTGTAATCCTGAAATCTTATTATAAATTCTATGAGGATTGTATTAACAACATCTCTTATTGTAGTGTTAGTACTAAATAATTTATTATTTGTTTTTCTCCAAATTTTACCACTACTACTGTGACTACTGCTACTGCTAATACTACTACCACTAACTACTGTACTACTGCGGCTATTACTACTACCACTACTACTACTACTACTACTGCTGCTGCTAATACTAACAGGTATAAAAATACACTTCAAATTATATGAAGAAATAGGGATGGCAGTGAACCAAACACCACTGGAACATGGTCGAGGCAGTAACAGGACATGTAACCCCACGCCTACACTTTTTTAAGGCATACTTTTATTAACTATATGGTTGACTGACAACCATACCATTATTTTCGTAATGAGTGTTAAAAAAAAACAAAAAAGGAATGAATGGTTGGGGTTAAATGTTCCTTTACTCTCTCGACCTTGTTCCAGGGGTTTTTGAAATACTGCCGTCCCTACATCTTAATACATTTTATACAATGTATTTTTATACCTGTTTCATTGACTTTTAAAAAGCCTCTTAGTCAGAAATTATAAAGGTTTTTGTAAGTTAGTCATCCTGGAACAGTCATAACGGTGAAGGGGTTAAAGAATGCTCTGGCTAATTTCCTCTCTTTCTAATAACCTGTCTTTAGCAGAATGACACTGTGTGGAGATAACACGATGGTGCACACAGGAAGTGCAGCACCCACGCCGCCTTACAGCCAGTCCACGACCAAACATTTGACCCAGCCCTGTGACCATGACCTTTGATGAATTATTCTCATATTGTATGCATTTCATCCTTGCAAATCCAACAACCTTTTCACTGCGTTTGGTCCAAATCGTTTTTTTTTTTTTTTGTTGTTGTTAATGTTTAAATTGATATTGTCATATGACTTTGACCTTTGATCTGTTGTTCTCAAAAGTCACTTTATCTTTGGCTGACCGTAAACCCTTCCACCAAGTCTGATCCAAATTGAATATATGCATTTTTGGTTAAAGGGCCGACACTTTAACCCCTTCTACCTTGACTTTTACTTTTGACGGTACGGTTTGAAAAATGAATCACTTCACCTTTTGCTGAGTGAGTGAGATGGGTATAGGAAGTTAATGTAGATTGTCAGCCAGTTTTATGAAGGAAAACAGAGGAAAAACACACTACTATATGTCCCCAGATACGAGTAATCAGCTGTGTGTGTGTGTGTGTGTGTGTGTGTGTGTGTGTGTGTGTGTGTGTCTTTAAAAACACCTTCCTGTGTAAATAACATACTCTGTACATCTTAATAAATGACCTTCAGCCATGTCTATATCAAAATAATGATATTTTTAGCGCATTCAAGTACAATTCACTTACAGAAATAGTAATTATCTAGTTAATTATAAGCTTAATTTACATACTAACTAAATCTCCTTATACTCAATATTAATAAGTAAAAGCGAATAAGAGAAGGATTTACACTTGGATTTACAGTGGGAGAAGGATTTACACTTGGATTTACAGTGGGAGAAGGATTTACACTTGGATTTACAGTAGGAGATTGAATTGCACTTGGATTTAGTGGGAGAAGGATTTACACTTGGATTTAGTGGGAAAGGATTTACACTTGGATTTAGTGGGAGAAGGATTTACACTTGGATTTAGTGGGAAAGGATTTACACGGATTTAGTGGGAGAAGGATTTACACGGATTTAGTGGGAGAAGGATTTACACTTGGATTTAGTGGGAGAAGGATTCACGCTTGGATTTACAGAGGGAGAAAGATTTACACCTGGATTTGCAGTAAGAGAAGGATTTACACTTGGATTTACACTTTACGAACACTTCCTCGTATTTTAAATGGTACAGGAGGCTTTGTAACCTCTCACTGTGTTCTTTGACGAGACATTTTGTGTTATGATTTGCTGCCTTTTTACTTTCGAGACTGTCTCTTAGCGTGTTTTAACAGTGCTTTACCTTTGCTTTATTTGTGTTTACCTTTTCTTGCCATTCCCTCTTCCTCCTTTACTATTTTCATAACTTTACTTGTACTGCATCTTTGCCGTGATCTATACTCTTTTCGCTTAAACTTGGCCCAGATTTTCGCCCTTTTGCAGATTATTTCACGTAACTGCAAGGCAGAAAAAGACATTACTACGGCTTAACATTATTTCCACAGCACTTCATCGTGACTAGCATCATATTTAAACGTTAATCTACAGTACTGCTACAGCTAAGTTATCAAGATGGACAGATGGGGAGTTTAGGCCAAGTTAGAGTAAAAAGAGTATAGTGCTATATGGTCACTGATATCTGCCTCTAGGAATCCGTTTTAATTCAGTTCGTAGCGCCTCATTTTTTGTGGTTCATTTTGCGTACAATACCACAATAACCTTTAGCAGTAAGATGCAAAAGAACTTAATTGGCAAAATACAGGGGGTCCATTTATAAAACTCCTCTTCCACACTCCGGGCTAATTCTCGTGTGCTGTGGGGACGGCTTAGTCAACGGTATTAATGTCTATCCTGCATCATTTAGTCATTTCCTACACCCACTGACACACCCACGCCCACACAAGCAGACTGAGCCGTCCTTACAACACCGCCAAGTAAGTCTGAAGTGGAACGCCATACACGGGCGGCTCTGTGTATCTCATAGGTATAAAAAAAACAGAATCTCCCGTCACTTATAACACGACCATCAGGCTTCCATGACCCACTCCCAGCTGAATGAAGAGATATGGTGCCAGCTGGAATTGATACCAGAGTTGTGCCGGCCGAGAGAGGGCTAATGGCGTCAGGATCAACACTCGCACACCTTGAACTCCCTCAATTAAGCAAAACTGTATGGGATTGGGAGGAGAAGAAAATTAAAGACTTGTTCTGATCATGAGAGTGTTACCGGGCAGGCTGTTTATAAGAACAGGCCAAATAAAGTGTGAGTAGATGAAATAAAGGTAAATCAGCGTTCATAATAAGGCAAGTGTTTTATTTTCCTTTAACCCTTTCAGTACTATGTTCATTGTACTCTAACTTGGTTGCCCTCACTCTGTCTTGAATGGCGAGTTGTGGCAAATTTGTTGTTGTTGTTGTTTTACCACAGTCTGCCTAGCCGAGCAGGCCCGTCGACCACAGGTAAGCATTCGGTTCTGTCAGGCCGTCCCGCAGGTAATGTATGATACAGTATATATACAGTAGTACATATCCTTTCCATGATATTTAGTGATGAAGAGAACGTAAATTAGTAATTATAATCATTGGTTTTTATACTGTTTACTAGATTCACTAAGTCAAATACCGCAGAACATTTACTAGAATGCACAGAACGACAATTGGTCCGTAAGCAATCATCATCCATGGTGCTGAAACCGTTCTATATCTCCATCCATAGAGCTGAAACCGTTCATATCTCATATCCATAGTGCTGAAACCGTTCATATCTCATATCCATAGTGCTGAAACCGTTCATATCTCATATCCATAATGCTGAAACCGTTCATATCTTCATTCGTAGTGCTGAAACCGTTCATATCTTCATTCGTAGTGCTGAAACCGTTCATATCTCATATCCATAGTGCTGAAACCGTTCTATATCTCCATCCATAGAGCTGAAACCGTTCATATCTCATATCCATAGTGCTGAAACCGTTCATATCTTCATTCGTAGTGCTGAAACCGTTCATATCTCATATCCATAGTGCTGAAACCGTTCATATCTCATATCCATAGTGCTGAAACCGTTCATATCTCATATCCATAGTGCTGAAACCGTTCATATCTCATATCCATAGTGCTGAAACCGTTCATATCTCATATCCATAGTGCTGAAACCGTTCATATCTTCATTCGTAGTGCTGAAACCGTTCATATCTTCATTCGTAGTGCTGAAACCGTTCTGTAGCTTCACCCTTTGCGCTGAAACCGTTCAATATCTTCATCCATAGTGCTGAAACCGTTTTGTATCCTCATCCATAGTGCTGACAACGTTCAGTAATGCTTCGTCTACAACAACTCACTGGGAACACCACTAGAAATAATGTCATGCGCCCGAAATCCTACTCAGTAATCTTCATGCATTCGTGTTATATATCCGTTAATAACAAGCTATTCAAACTGGCCACCCGTAAATGCTAATATTAGACACTGCGTTCCTAATTTATCACCTGTTACATATCTCAACTTTTAACCATTTGAATTATATCTTAACCCTTTACAGCCCATCGTGTGTTCGTATTTTTAATCTTTATTTTACCCAACTCAGGGGAAAGTTTTTGGACTGAGACAGGTAGCCTTCACTAATTTCTTAACTGCTCGAGCTGCTTCTTGATTACAGGAATCATTAAAACCAACTCTAATTTCAACTTCTTGAGAGAGAGAGAGAGAGAGAGAGAGAGAGAGAGAGACGGGGGATGAGAGAAACTGAACTATTAGTCATTTAAACCAGCTCTAATTTCAGGGAGGGGCGGGGGACGGGGGATAAAGGAGAACTGAGAGGTGAGATGAAGTGGGGAAACGAAAAATAATTTGCTATCGCGCAGGTGGCAGGTGTTTACTCCGTGGCTGGCTGAAAATGAATGAATTTGAAAGTGCATGAAAGAGTGAATTATTTAAACTGTATTAAACACTGACCTTTAAATCATGCCATTTAACTCCACCAGGGCCGAGCCACACGTCAGCCAGTCAGAGGGGAGAGAGTGAGTAACCTCTATCCTTGGCTCGTGTAATCACTGGGCGCCCATGGTCGACTCGTCACTCTGTTTGGGCAGCCAGGGTTACAAGTGTTCCCAAATTTTTGTCTCGCTAAATTTAAGTGCTTTCAGTATTCTTTAGCTGGAAATTTGTGGAGTTTCGTCAGCTGGAGAATTAATTTTTATATAATTTCCTGTTGAATATTAAGGTTTTCATGTTGAATATTAAGGTTTATATTACATGTAGGACTTAGTGGGAAATTTAGTTTGTGACTTCAAATGAGGGTTTAACGGTTTTCTTGCGTAGTTATCTGCTACATTCTAGCGAGTAGGGAGAACCTGATCTGCATGCACTGATGGTTACGCAGTCATGATTTTGCCTTACTGTTGCGATGTCGGGAGTCCGTCGTTTAGTGTTTTATTTTGCTATTTGACATAATTATGACGGATTCCGATACGTCCCCCTCCTCCAGTGAGCTTCCATCACGAACACGTAAGCGTTCTACGGATCCATCGTAGTGCAAGCGTACAGTGGCTCAAGAAAACGTAATGGTGGCGAGTGCCGTGACCACGGAGCAGCTTCCGTGTATGTATGTATAGGCCTACCGTTTTTGCACTGCACTCAAAGTTTGATTTTTTTTCGAGGAGGATCATTCTTTTATCTTTTTTTTTCTTTTTTTAATTCTAACGTAGCAACCTATCCAAACCTAACATTAAACCTAGCAGTCTAACAAGTTTACGTAACTTGATACCAAGATAAGAAACCTAACCTAACCTTGACTTTCCTAGATAAAAATAAACGCAAAAACAGAGCAAATTTGCCGTTTCAGACAACTCCTCTTGCGATTATAAAATTATATTTTTCGGATGGTCCTCGTTATTTCAGACGAATCTGACTTTCATTTCTACCGGAAATCAGTGGCTTCTCAGGCACTATTTCAACCCCCAATCAATCTTAAAACCGCTCTCAAGTGGGAAGGGCTTTAATGATCAGGGATAATGAGGGGTTAAATCGTTAGAAACAACCAACTTCCGCCACGAATGAAGTTGAAAATTCGTCCGAAACAGCAAAAACCATCGGAAAAGCATAATTTCATCTTGATCTAAAATCACATCTGAACAAAATTAAATTACCCAAACCAAAAATTATCTAACCTAACCCAGCCTAACCTAAAGAAGTTTGAGGTGTCCGAAAACGCAGTAATACCAAAAATTATACACAGATCGGAAATGAGCCAGGCTAAGGCGAGTGTAAGAGGTCAAGAGTGCAAAGATCCGCACTGTTATTCGTTTAGGAGGCGCTCTGTACTCTTAATTCTGAGGTGCCTAAAAAAATAGTCACCTTTCCATCTCGTAGGCAGAGTTGTAACAATAGCTCAGTATTAAATGACGCTAGTCACGAAGAATTGCTGTGGAAAGGATGGAGAGCCATAGCATTGTCTTTTTCAGCCATTTCAACTGCAAAAGAACAAAACTCTGGGCCAGGTTGTAGTGAGAGTATAGCACTTCTTCCTCACCAGTGCAATCTTAGTGACTGTTACGTTAATCCCTTCAGTCCCGCGGTGTCTCTCTCACTTTAATACCACCAACACCAGGCCATTTTAATTTAGGTTAAAGGAAATCGCCCGTACTGAAGGGGTTACCGAATGGTCGAAGTAGGAAGGATAGTGGGAAAGTATATCATAGGCCTGGAGTTAATAGTTCTATCCATCTATCTGTCTACAGCCAAACGCCTTATCTCGTAAGGGGTGACCAAAAACAAATTGCCTCTATGTCACCCTGTCCCCCGCCATTTCGATGACCTCCCCCCAGCTCACACCCCTCTCTCATATACCTCTCCATCCCTCCATGGCATTTTTATCGGTATTACGAAGCTAGAAGTTGCGCAGAATGGGGTAACTCCCACCGCCGGCGAAAAAATACGTATAAAAACTCTAAGCTTCATTTTTTATATTTATTTAATATTTAATATTCATTTTTATTTTCTTTCCAAACCGGTAGGAGTTGCCCCAAGATGGCAGATTTCCCCATTCTACGAGGGCACAGAAGACAATACTGAGGTGAAATGGCCAGGATGTCATCAGGAAAAAGGTACCAAACGCCTCCAAAGCTGACAAGATGACCTTAAGTGTTTACCTTAATTTAAAAAAAAAAACAAGAAAAAGAAAAAGGGAAGAAAAGAAGAAAAAGAAAGAACGGTGATGGTGATAGTGATAAGCGTATTATCGATGCATATGGAGCCGAAATTCATCAGGAAAAGGAAAAGGAATGTATTGCAAAGATTGTGAAGAGCATTTCATTTGTGTTCCCCGCTGCTGGGTCTCGTCGGTGTTCATGTGCTCTGTAAAGGTGTTTAAAGCTAATGATATTACATGCAAAGTGTGTGTTCGGTCTCGTCGGTGTTCGTGTGTTCTGTAAAGCTAATAATACTGAGTGCAGTGTGTGTGCAGTGGGATTTCTTTCAGGGTGTGGATTAAAAGAGGTTATGCGCACTGCCAGACGAGGAAGGTGCATGGGAGGGGGCAGGAAGGGGTCGAGTGAGCTGCCCCTATTGGAATTACGCTAAAATTTCCTACATACAATTTTCATCAATGCCTATGAAGGTGATTTGCCAGTTTTGCTTCAAGTTACAGCACCAGTTGTACGTCAGATGTTTAGATTTTTTACCACACCGCTTACTTATAGCGATATCTGCCCGTCTCATCTTTACCTCCACCCATAGAACAACGTGCTACAGTACAATAGTCATTTTAGTCTAACTAGGTCTAAAATTGCCCTCTCTCCATCTTGAATGCTGAGGTGAAATGGTAGATTAACATTGGGATATGATGCTAGTCGCGAGGAAGTGCAATGGAAAGAGTTCGTCGTATTGTCATTTTCTGCCACAGATCTACGTGATCGACCTAAAATTGTCCTCTCTCTTGAATCCTGAAGCGTAGCGATGGATTAACACGGGGATATGATGCTAGTCGCGAAGAAGTGCTATGGAAGTGATATAGGGCCGTAGTATTGTCTTTTTTGCCACCGATCTACGCGAAATATGGCAAAAGGACGAAAATCTGAGCTAAGATATAAGAACCTTAACTCTCCCCTCCGTCATCTATACTGCACAGCTCCAGGGACGGTGAGTGTTTTAATATTGCTGGACATTAACAGTAGTAGTAGTAGTAGTAGATCTAAGCTTATCGGAACGTGAACCCGGTGGAGTGTAGACTGAAGCTGCCCTCTACCTGCAAGTCAACCATCCTCCTTTCGGGGTATGGGCAGAGAGTTGAGGGATGTTTATATAACCAGGCAGTAGAACCAGCCAGTTGCATCAGTAGCCACAACCGCGAGAAGGCGTCCCTTTCCATCACCCATTTTAAAAACTTCGTACAGGTATAGGTGTTGCCAGGGTGTCGGATTTACGATATTAGTCAATGTTTCCTTTACAGATATATAACAATTTGGGATATATAACAAGATTTGGGTCAATATTTAGCAGAAACTACGATTGCCATTCAGGTACTCTTAAGTGTTTTTCCTCCTCCTCCTCCTCCTCCTCCTCCTCTTACTCTTTCACTCTAATTCTTCCTCTTCCACTTACCCTCCGGACTCTCATTCATTCGTCAAAAAATTCTCACAAGTTGCTCAATTGTTCCTTCGCGACTAATGGAATGCGCTGGTATACGCTCTCTCTCTCTCTCTCTCTCTCTCTCTCTCTCTCTCTCTCTCTCTCTCTCTCTCTCTCGTCTTTGGTTCCTTCCTCCTTGCATAAGTATAGACTGTAACCCAAGGCTTTTCGTCTTATCATTTCCTCCTCTCTTGCTAACCCCTTCAACCTCTCCCTTTTCGCCGCAATGTTTCATCACTATCCCTTTCCTATCACTGTTTCAATAATCACTGCGTTTCTGAACTATATCCCCGCATCCCACCTTCACTACTTCAAGCATACAGCACCTGTCTGGCATCCCACTCTCACTCCTTTCCAGTGCAAGAGTTAACCGATACTCCCAGTCCTTCATGTATCCTTCCCTTTTACAGTAGGCATGCAGCACCTATTTGATACCTCACTCTTACCCTTTTCTGTCCAGGTCCATAATAGAAGAGTTAACTTATACTTCCAGCCCATCATGTATCCTTCCCTTTTACAGCAGGCATGCAGTACCCGTCTGGCAGCGCACTCTTACCCTTTACTGTCCAAATCCTTAATTCAAGAGTTAAGCATACTCCCAGTCCTTCAGGTGTGCAGTGGGTCGGTTTAGAGCTGTCTTCCTGTGTCTGTTTTCCCTCTGCCTACGACCTTCAGCCATAAAAGAAATGAGAAAGCAGGAAAAATATAGGGGAAAGAAAAAAATCAAATGAATGAAACAAAATAGAAAAAAAACAAAAAAAAGAGGAAATAATAGACATGAAAAAACCTGCTCTCAGTTGAATAAAACCGCCAAAAAATGAAAACAAAACAAAACAAAAAAAGAATAGGAAATAGTGACAAGAAAAAACCTTGCTCTCAGCTGAATAAAACGTTTGTCATTAATTTAAATAAAGAATAATAAATAATAAAGTAGGAGAAATAGGAGTGTGCAAGAGTGGTAAAGAAATCGGAGTGTATTCTTAGGACCCGACTAATGACTTCCTTGCTCACCCCAGACTGTGGAGGAGGAGGAGGAGGAAGAGCAGTAATAATAATAATAATAATAATAATAATAATAATAATATAATCAGAAGAAGAAGAAAAAGATGGGGGAGGAGGAGGAAAAGGAATCATCATCATCATCATCATCAGAGAAAGAAGAAGAAAAAAATGGAGGAAGAGGAATAATAATAATAATAATAATAATACCGTACTAATAATAAAAAAATACTTACCGTATAATAATATCCCAATTAAGGATGGTGATAGATAGGACTCAAAAACAAGAAATAAATTAACAAAAAAACAAATCAGAATTCTGTGCGGTTTAATGGGCCACGTACTCATTCATTCACCATTCAAGCCCAAGGAATCCTGACTCCATTCTTCCTGTTATTACCTTTAAATATCTTATTCTTTTCTTCATTTTCGTGGTTTTTCCTTCTTTTATTTCCTCTATTTTCCTCTTCCTTTTATAGTTTAAATTCCATCTCTCTCTTTTCGTCATTATTCTCTCTCTCTCTCTCTCTCTCTCTCTCTCTCTCTCTCTCTCTCTCTCTCTCTCTCTCTCTCTCTACCTACCTACCTACCTACCTACCTACCTACCTACCTACCTACCTACTTACCTACCTACCTACCTACCTACCTACCTACCTACCTACCTACCTACTTACCTACCTACCTACTTACCTACCTACCTACCTATCTTACACGATATAACGTCTTCCATCTCAGTTCGTTTTCTTACTCTTCCTTCTCCTTTATATTCATGTTTTATTATTATTATTATTATTATTATTATTATTATTTTTTTTTTATTATATTATTATTATTATTATTATTATTATTATTATTATTATCATTATCATTATCATCATCATCATCATCATTGTTTTTTTGTTGTTGTTTTAACATCACTGCAGCATTCGTCAATTTCGTCTTCTAATCTATATTCAGACATGCTTTACGTCAATCAGCTTTCCCGCATGTCCTCTCCTGATGCACTCAACCCTCTCCTGGTGCACTCAACCCTCTCCTGGTGCACTCAACCCTCTCCTCATGCACTCAACCCTCTCGCCGGCCAATTGCAGCACACACAACTGCTCGCTATTATGGAAATGCGTTTGCTATCCCAAGCGAAATTTCTGAAAACGTTCTCTAGATGTGTACTGAATGACTGACGCTATTTGTGCCTCATTGTCAAACATCTCTCTCTCTCTCTCTCTCTCTCTCTCTCTCTCTCTCTGTTTATGTGGTGTGTGTGTGTGTGTGTGTGTGTGTGTGTGTGTGTGTGTGTGTGTGTGTGTGTGTGTGTGTGTGTGTGTGTGTGTGTGTGTGTGTCCTTCCCGTTGCAGATAAATTAAATACACGACATTTGTAATAGAGGAACCTCACGCACAGCGATTTATCAAGAAATATGTGTTTTAGTTTAGATTACATCAGACTTTGTTGATCTCTGAGATGCTGGAGAGGAGCGCCTTCATGCAGTGGCATTAATATAGCCACGCGGCTCCACTGCCCGGCCATAAAAAATAAAAATAAAAAGTTGCAGTGTATTCCCCATCCACCTAAAGGAGGATGGTGGACTGCAAGACGAGGACAACCTCAGCCTGCAGTGCACTGGGTTCACAGCGAGATAAACCCGCGACTAGGCTACAACCACTACTGATACACATTCGTCTCACGTAATCCCACCACATCACAGGTGTTGATATATCTGTGTAGTCTGTGTACCCTTGTGTTGTTGTAGGCAGTGTTAGGTGTGTCAATACCCCTTTACTACGAGACCCTCACGTATATACGGTACTCTTCTCACCTTAACCTGGCCCGGATTTCCTTCCTTTCCAGCTTTAATTTCCGTAGCTTCATCGCGGAAAAAGACAGTGCCACGGCTCTACATCCCACCCATAGCACTTCATCGTGACTAGCATCATATTCTAGTGTTGACTGTTACAACTCAGTAGTGACGATGAAGAGATGACAACTTTACTAGTATGCCATATTGAAGTGAATAGAGTATAGGCCTCGTTCTTGTGTTTACAAGTGATTTATTCGTTTATTAATCTTCGCCATATACCGTAGGCTATATGGCGAAGCTTGCTGTTTTGGTAAGTATTATTGCCGTAATACTTTTCTTTGCCCTTTTTTTTCTTATATCTTCATGATATACAGGAAGGTACCCCCAGGGTGACCCAAGTACTTGTGCCAAATATAAATGACCTTGACCTATTTTTCAAGGTAATATATCGGTACTCATTTATGGTGCAAAAGTTGCATAGCCTATTTGAAATTGAAATATCTCACTAACTAATAATTGAGATACAGCTATTTGGTTGAAAATCACTTGATACAACAGTTTACCGAGATACTGTGGCTGAATATTGCGCCATTTAGCCTAATGGAAAGGACCGAATTCAAATGTGCTCTGTGTTTTCTTTGTAATATGTTTTAGAGAAAACCACAAAAGCTGTAAAGCCGCAACTTTACAGAAATATAGCTGTGGTCCCGCTCGATATCTGAGAATACACTTAAGCATACTGTACAGTTAGTCAGCTATAGAGACAAATGTAAACTGTATCTATGTTTGCAATCAATACCGGTACTATAAATAGTTATGGCGAAGCTTCCTTATTGTGGCTACACAGTGAGTAGATAGGTACCAAGTTATTATTATTATTATTATTATTATTTTTATTATTATTATTATTATTATTACTAGCCAAGGATAGCAGCATATAGTCATGAGATTTTTATCGAGCAAATCAAAAATTTCATTAGAAAATAGCATTAATAAATTTCAAGGAGCGTCATGTTAGTGCATGTATTAGGTATTCATCTCTCTCTCTCTCTCTCTCTCTCTCTCTCTCTCTCTCTCTCTCTCTCTCTCTCTCTCTCAAACCATCTTCAGAACGCACATACACATCTTTCCTCTCTCATTTCCACTCTCTCTCTGTCAACATTTCACATTCCTTACTTCATTTCTTCTCAAACCTCTCCCCCTTCCTCCCTGTTCCGTGTTATCATTTTTTCCCCTTCTATCCCTTGTAACGTCTTCATTGCCCTACCATATCTGCATTTCCTTCCCCTCTCATTTCCACCTTCTCCTCATCAAAATTTCCCTTCCCTGCCTTAGCACGTCATTATCCCTGCCCTTCCTCATAACATCATTTTCCGTCTACCTCTTTCCCCTCTTATCATCTTCACTGTGCCATGTATATTCCTTCGCTTCCGTCTCATTTCCTTCTCCTCTCTCTCATTTCCTTTCCATCTCTCTCATTTCTGTCATATCCTTCACAGCTCTCTCATTTCTCTCATTTCCTTCCCTGCTCTCATTTCCTTTCCTTTTCTCTCGTTTCTATCATTTCCACCCCTACTCTCATTTCCTTCTCCTCTCTCTCGTTTCCTTCCCTTCTCTCATTTCTCTCATTTCCTTCCCTGCTTTCTCATTTATCTCATTTCCTTCCCTTCTTTCTTATTTATCTCATTTCCTTCCCTTCTCTCTCATTTCCTTCATTCTCTCATTTCCTTTCTTTATCATTTCCCTCATTTCCTTTGCATCTCACTCATTTCCACCCTCTCCTCAGAAATTCTTTACCCACGTCCTGTTGTTTATTTTTGCTATTGTATCACCCTTCTTGCTGTCCTCACTACTCTCTCTCTCTCTCTCTCTCTCTCTCCTTACCTTCTTCCGTCACGTCTTCTCCCTCACTCTTCCCTGCTCTTCCGTCAGAGCAGATACGCCTTCTTCTCATTCATTATTTTGAATTCTCCTTGTCAGTAATTCTTTTTTCCTTTCTCTCTCTCTCTCTCTCTCTCTCTCTCTCTCTCTCTCTCTCATTCTTGCACCGCCTACACGTCTTTTCTCTCTCACCCCTCCCACCTCTTCCGCCAACGTAGCACTTCCTCTCCCCTCCTCCTCTTCCCCCTCCTCCTTCTTGCTCCCTCCTCCTTCTCCCTTCACCTCCTCCACTGGGTCTTGGGAGAGAGAGAGGAAGTCATTAGTCGTGTCTTAAGAAGAGAATTTGATCTCTAACCCTCACAATAGCGTCTTCTCTTGGATTCTGTCTCTCAAATAATGTCAGACGAATTAATAGAGAGAGAGAGAGAGTCATGCGAGGCTGTCAGTGTTAAGATTCATTTCCATGACATTTTTTGTTTTGTATATTTCATGATCTCGATTTTTTAGCTATGAGAGAGAGAGAGAGAGAGAAATTTACCCTGGGATATCAGTTAGGTCCTTTAAGCAAAGCAAACCCACAAACATCATCTCTCTCTCTCTCTCTCTCTCTCTCTCTCTCTCTCTCTCTCTCTCTCTCTCACACACACACACACACACACACACACACACACACACACACACACACACACACACACACACACACACACACACACAGTTTTCCTCCCTCCTCCGTCATGTGGTTTGAGATAATGGCTCTTACGGAACAAGGAGTATTGTTGAAATCCTTACAGTATGAAGCACTATTTTCTACTCTGTCCTCAACTGGGCAAGAATCGCTGACAGTGGCGAGCGTCCTAAAATCCACAGGCATTTTAAGGACCCACGGACGTTCCAAGGACCCACGGACGTTCCAAGGACCTACGGACGTTCCAAGGACCCACGGACGTTCCAAGGACCCACGGACGTCCTAAAGATACACGAGCGTGCTTGCGTCCACAGGTGCTTGCAGTGATAGTGTTAAATATTCCGTCCCCCTGTATCTAGCTGGAACTGCTACATCTATCCAGGTGGTGACATGTGTGGTACGTAGGAGTGCTGGGCCTCAGGGAACGGGTTGTTAAGCCTGTTCACAGCCCCGGGGCGTTGAAAAAGAAAAAAATCCATCTTTCACCTTCTCACCTCAAGATGTTGCATCTGAACAGGAAACCAGTTGCTTTGGAAAGGTTGAAAATTTAGGCTGGTACGTAAACAGCGCTTGTCAGAAACTCGCCTGATGATATCCCTTGTGCTGTGGGAACGGCTCAGTCTGCAGGTGTGGGCGTGGGTGTGGTAGTGTGAGTAGAAACTGAGTAACTGATGCAGGGGAACGGCTCCGTCTGCCGGTGTGGGCGTGCGTGTGGTAGTGTGAGTAGAAAATGAGTAATTGATGCAGGTTTGACACTGATAGATTTCACTGGGCCGCCCCCGCAACACACACGAAATCACCCGGGAAAATAGAACAGGACTAGTGAACAGAGGCTTCCATATATGTTTTGAGTTTGCACTTTTTTTTTTTCCTATACCCTATTTCCCCTCACCAGACAAGCATCCTTAACGCCTTTGATTTGATAAGTAACCAAGGAGACGCTTTTCAGTCTCCTAAAACGCACAATAAAACCAAAACTTGAAGCCCCTTCCATCTCGGTTAATGGCCAGGTGTAGTCAGATTGGAGGGTCGATTAAGCTAGTAACCAAGGAGACGCATTCCTACGTCATGACAAAGGTTTATTTCATTCTATGCAAGCAGGACATAGTGTTTACATTCTGGGAGTGGACCAGTTACGTCATGTGAAGATAAACCGACTATAAACATGCACCTCGTTACTTCACTGTAAATACTGCCCAGTTATTTTAGCCAGTAGTAGTGTTAGTAGTAGTAGTAGTAATAGTAGTAGTAGACTAGTAGTAGTAGTAGTAGACTAGTAGTATCAGTAATAATAGAAGCCAGTAGCTAGTAGTAGTACAAGTACTAGTAGTACTAGTACAAGTGTAGTAGTAGTAGTAGTACTAGTACAAGTGTAGTAGTAGTAGTAGTTGCAATAGTAGTTGTAGTAGTAGTAGCAGTAATAGTAGTAGCTAGTAACAGTAGTAGTAGTAGTCGTTGTTGTTGTTGTAGCAGCAGCAGAACCAGCCCCAGTGAGGTGCAGGTTGAATTTGCCCCTCTCATGCAGTTCGCTATCCTTTGGGGGGATAGGAAAAGAGTCTAAGATCCTTTGTATACCGGGTAGCGCCACCGCCCTGCTATATCGGAGCCACCACGTGAAGGCGTCCCTTTCCACCGCTCTTTTAATTAAGGAAAGAACCATAACGTCGCCACTAAGAGCCGGTAGACGAAGGGCGGTACACTGAGCATATCCCCAGCAAAATCCCACGTGTAGCCACCTAGGGATGCAGGGGTGAGAAGGAGAATGAAATAGTTGTAGTAGCAGTAGTAGTAGTAGTAGTAGTAGTTGTAGTAGTAGTAGTAGTAGCAGTAGTAGTATGGTAGTAGATGCAGGCTCGTCTGAACGTAAACCAGTGGACTGTAGGCCAAAGCTGATATCCTGCAGTCCACCATCCTCCTCTTGGGGAATAAGGAAGCGATTGAAGGACGTTTGTATAACCAGGCAGCTCCACTTTCCGGTCATATCTGCGCCACCACATGAAGGCATCGTTTCCCAGTATTAACCTGTGATTAGCCAGTGCATGAAAGAGCAACTAGTTTAATAAAATCGATGGCATACTTGAGTTACCCCGACCATGAGAGAGATAAAACCGTTTGACTCTAGTTGGAATGAAAGAAAAGGGAAGGGGAAGATGTAAACAAGAAAGGGAAAGAAAGGAAAACCAGTCTGGGAGGAGAATGAGGCACATATAATACGATAAACCAAACGGGCAGCGACAGGAAGGGGGAAGGAGTAACACGAGAACAGAGGAGGAGGAGACAGAGAAAGAAAAAGACCCGGGAAGCAGAAGGGATAAACAAGAGGAGGAGAGGACGAAAGGAAACAGAAGGAAGTCAGAAATCCGGAAGTGATAAGAGTAAGATAGTAAGCAAAGACAGAAGAAAAAAACATGAAATGATATACCGTTAAAGAGAGAGAGAGAGAGAGAGAGAGAGAGAGAGAGAGAGAGAGGACGAAAGAAAAGAGGAGAAAGAGGGAGATAGAGCAGAAGTAAAAAAAAAGACAATTGGAGAGAACGAAAAGAAAAAATAAAGAGAGGGAAGCAGACGTAAAAGGACAAGGTAGAAGAGGGCGAAGAGAAAAAAAATAATGTTGGTAGAAAAAGAGGTGAAAAAAACAAAAACAGAACATAGGATTGTGAAAAATAATAATAATAAAGACGAGGGCAGAGACGAAGAAGTAAGCGAAAAATAAGAGAGATAAAAAATACGATAGTGGAAGACGAAAAGAGAGAGTAAGGCACAGAAGCAGAGAGACAGTACGAATGAAGAAACTGGAGGGGCTCACAATCATAGCATCATTGCGGGACACGGGCACAAAACTCTACTTGAAATTCTGAGACAGTATGGCTTTTACGAGGGGGAGGCAGAGTTAAGGAAATTGGGAGTGGAAGGGAGAGGCAGAGGCAGGCAGAGGCAGAGACAGGCTGGGGTGTGGGAATGGGGGCGTGGATGATACCGAGAGAACGCGTTTACATCTTCACCAACACAGGTCTTAATCAAGTGTCTGTCTGTCTATGTGTACGTGTGTATGTTTTTGTATGACTGTCTGTGTACCGATCCATGTGTATCTATGTGTTTATTTATGTCTGAAGGCAATATCACATGAGCACGTGATGACAGATGTGTTGTGTACACGTGCAGGGAAATGCAAGGCAGAGGACCATCATGCTTTCGTCTGTATTTAAAGGCATCAGGATCCACCTTGATGTGTTGGAGTACAGAGGATAGCTTGGTGGTCCTCTGCCTCGTATTTTCCTGCCAGTGTACACAACTTTTGTATGTATGGATTGTGGCGTCTGGCAATAGACAGAGAGATAAATAGTATGTATCTGCCTATCCATCTATCTGCCTGTCTACATATTGTGTGTGTGTGTGTGTGTGTGTGTGTGTGTGTGTGTGTGTGTGTGTGTGTGTGTGTGTGTGTGTGTGTGTGTGTGTGTGTGTGTGTGTGTGTGTGCTTCATCAGCTCCTTCCTCCTTCCCTAACCTTCCGTTCGGTATCCAGACCAGAAACGCTGAGGCCGCTCAGTTTGGTCTTAAAAGGTGCAAGGAATACACTAATGACAAAAGCCCCTTAATAACCGCAAGTAAATAAGCTACGGTGGGTGGGATATTGCTGGAATTTAACAAAGATCCCTAAAATATTGCAACAGATATCACAGATCTAGATATAAAGCCGCTAGATAGGCAACTCCCTTCAGAATCCTACACATCTAAGCTCACTCGACTTAATTCCCAGCCCATCTCTTATCCTCTCTTCCTACTCCATCCTAACTTCCTTTCTCTCACCTTCTTCCTAAACTTCCCCGTCTCTCTACGGCTTCTTCCTAAACTTCCTTCCTCTCTTCCTTTTTCCTAAAATTCCCTTCCTCTCTCTTCTTAAAATTCCCTTCTCACTCCTTCTTCTGCCTAAACTTCCCTTCTCTTTTCTTCCATTTCCTAGCCTTCCTTCTCCCCTCTTATCCTAAACTTCTTTTCTCGCACTTTCCTTTCCGTAAGCTTTCTCTTCTTTCTCCTCTCTCTTCCTAAGTTTCTCTGTCCTTCTAGCTCCTAAGCTTTCTTTCTGTTTCTCTCCTCTCCTCTCCTCTCTTCATCCTCTCATCTCCTCTCTTCTCTCTCATCTCCCCCTGCCTTCTCCCCCACGACCCTCCAACATAATTTGGCTTTGATTAATTATGATGAGAGGGGCTCAGTCTCCATCGCTTTCGAACTTATAATGGTGTTCTCAGTAATTTCCCGGCGATAAACTACGCGAATGTAGGACAAATTACCTGTATTATCCTAAGTACTTATATACCTGGTAACTATGTCGTACATAAAACTGTCAGCTTATTACTTTCTGAATATTTGTTGCAGTTGTAGGTGGTTAACCCCTCTATCTGGCCGAGCATACCTGTCGACCACAATTAAGCAACTGCTATTGTGGTGCCGTTCTATAGGTATAGTACAAAACATAGGCTACACCGTGTAGGGGGCTGGCGCCCCCCTAGCCTATACAGGTAGTAGACAACGCCTCACCAGGGACAGAAAAGAGTCCTTCCAGCGGCGAGGTGCAGGGAAGTAATTATGAGGAAGTTTAGTTTCCGGGTGGACGCCACCATCACCACCACTGCTACCACCACTACTACTACTACTACTGCTGTGCGACATGCGGTAGGCTAGTGCTCGAGAGTGAATTCGAATTAGTTTTCTGATCCTGAACAAGATTACCGCAGCAGTTAGGTTAGGTTAGGATAGTTTGGACCAAGTTAGGACCAAAGGAAGCCCAAGTTTATACCAGGCGATGCCCAGGTTAGAAAAGCGAATGTAATATACAAAATAAATCACTCAGGAAAATGTGTTACCAAGCCTATCCTAACTAGAATACTGCCCTAAGAGCGAACAGACGGGGGTTAAAAAAAAATCCGAATGAATTTTTGAAACGGTTATGGTTGGATATGAGATTAGTAGCTCCCTTCTGCTCAGTTGATGGGCAGGCATAGTTTTTAGAGGGTTGAGTTTGACTAATAACCAAGGAGACCCAGTCCTACCACAGAACTAAGGCTCAGTGAATTTTATGTAACCACGGCTTAGCATTCAAGTTGGGAGTTGCCAGGTTCAGTCAGCTGAAGACAAGCCGCCTTCGATGAGCTTATTATGTGATATGAGGAAGAGTAGGGACTGGCCTGGGGTGGGAACATTATCTGCACTCTGATGAAATTACGAGGCTTTCTGTACTCTTTCCACATAAACTTGGCCTAAAACTGCCATCTCTCCATCGCTGAATGCTGAGTTATAACAATAGATTGCCATTACAGTATGATGCTAGTCACGGAGAAGTACTCTGGCAAGGATGAAGAGCCGTAGTATTGATTTTGCCACTGAACTATATGAAATAAGCCACAAAAGGATGAAAATCTGGGCCAAGTTAAGGTGAAAGAACTGGTGTTGATCTTGACTGGCGCTGTGACTCCGAGGGGCTGTGTACGTGGTGACTATGAGGAAAACCTTTGACTGACTGAGGACTGAATTATTATCCTTACTCTGGTGGACGTAGATGATATTCTATAGTTCTTTCACCTTAACTTGCGTGGGTGGGTGTATGATGGACCAAGGTAGGGCATTGTGGGTGGGTTGGTGCATGGGTGGGTGAATGTGGGTGAGTGGATGGGCAGGGTAGGTGTGTGGGTGGGTAGTGAGGAGCAGACTGTAGCACCAGTCGAACAGGGTAGTACTCCCGAGGTTGATGGCAAGCTGGTGATAGGGAGAGCTGGAGCTCCCGTTTCACCAGCCCTCAGGACTTGATCCTGACCATCTCCCTTTTCTGAACATTTTCAGTGAATTCATTTACACAGAGAGTAGGCCAGCATGCTCTCATGATACCTCTACCTTCAACTGTCTACACCACACTACATGCGCATAACATATCACACCTTCTATTCACATCTTTAGTAATGGCCGCTGCAATCTCACAATCAAATGAGGTGGTATCTCGGATTGCCACCACCGGCAGGGTAGGGCTGGAGGCACAGGGTCCTCCCGGTCGCTATCAAGCGACTGTGCCAGCAGCGACTGTTGCTATTTCCGGAAAAACTCGTCGGCGAAGAGGTGACGGTGTGGCCTTATTCTTTACCAACATCCGCGGCCTTACCACGAATTTAAACTCAGTTCATTTTTTCCTTCAGTCCATATCCCCTTTGGCCCTTTTCCTCACAGAACCACAAATCTCACCTCTACCGATATATCTCCATTTTGTTTTCCCGGTTACCATCTCCTTACAAACTTTCTAAACAAGGGCGGCACCTGTTGTTATATCAAATCCCAATATGCAGTTGATACTATTTTAAACTTCACTTCATCAAGTTTTGATTACTCATTATATAAATTAAATTGCCAAAACATTACCAAATATATCTGTGTAGTTTATCGTTCCCCCAATGCTTCTTCGGAACCCAGTGTATTTGATTCCATATCCACTCAGTTGAGTAACCTTGACCTTGCCCTTGGCAATGAAATTACCATTTTGGGTGATTTTAACATACACAATGTTGAATGGCTATTGCATTCTGCCCGGACTGACGACGCTGGTCTAGAATGCGAGCTATTTGCGGAATCGTTTAATCTCACCCAGTTGGTAAAGCAACCAACCAGAATACCTGATAACCCTGACCATAATGCCCATCTCTTGGATTTATTCTTGACAAATAATCCAGATCAATACAGGATAGAGGTACTGTCACCACTTGGATCCTCTGACCACAATCTCATCAAAGCCTCATTAGTTAACCCTCCTACACCTCCCCATTCCGAACCTGTCAGGGTGACCCGATGGCACTTTGACAGGGCAGACTGGGATGGATTTAGAAATTATCTTGCTGATGTTCCATGGCAGTCTTTCTTCTCTAGTGATCCCAATTCTACCCAGTCCCACATTTGTGACTTAATACTAGCTGGTATGGATTTATTCATACCAAGTCAACAATTCACTAAAAGATCAAACTCTCCAAAATGGTTTGATGGCAATTGTGCCAGAGCAACAGCCCAAAAGTCATTAGCATATAACTCTTACTTAAAATCAAAAACACCTGAATCACTCTCCCAATTTAAAATTGCTAGAAATCATGCAAAAGCTGTATTAAATCTATCCAAATCAAACTTTCTTCAAAAGCAAGCATCAAAACTACTTAACAACCCTAATGACAATAGAATATTCTGGTCAACTCTTAATTCTTTCAATAATAACTTTAACAAGTCATCTTCCATTCCCCCACTAAAATCTTCAGATGGCAATATTACAAATGACCCACGTGGGAAAGCAGATATCTTTGCTAGTACCTTTGCAAGAAACTCTACCATAGATGATACCAGCCAGAATGTCTCAGTACTGGAACTTGATTCTCCCGAAATTGCCCCACTTAAAATACAGACAAGATTTGTAAAATCCATCCTAGACAATTTACCTACCAACAAAGCTCCAGGTCCAGATGGAATTCCGCCAATTGTTTTGAAAAAAGTGTTCCCCTGAACTTGCCTCTGTCCTAGCTAAATTATTCAGACTATGCATACGTACTTCTTTATTCCCAAATTCATGGAAAGAAGCCAATATCCACCCAGTTCCGAAGAAAGGAAGTTCGTCTGACCCCTCCAATTACAGACCAATAGCTATCACATCTTCTCTTGGTAAGGTATTTGAAACTTTAATTAATAAGCATATTGTTAAACATCTTGAATCCAACAACTTAATTAATGATAGACAATACGGTTTTCGCCACGAAAGATCCACCATTGACATACTCAATCTCTTAACTCATACCATCCATCAATCAATTGATCTTTTTGGAGAAACTCATGCAGTAGCTCTTGATATCTCTAAAGCTTTCGACAGAGTATGGCACCGTTCCCTGCTGTCCAAACTCCCTTGCTATGGACTAACGTCTTTTGTTCCTTTGATTTCTTCTTATCTTAGTGACAGGAAAATAAGAGTAAAAGTAGATGATGTATATTCGAATTTCCACTCAATTAACACCGGCGTGCCGCAGGGATCAGTTCTGGCGCCAACCCTATTTCTGGTTCATATTAATGATCTCTTATCTGTCACTCACAATCCCATTCACTCATATGCAGATGACTCAACACTACATAGTTCATTCACACTCAGACATCCATTTACAAAGTCTAATATCTCTACCTCTCAACTCAATACAGCCATCTCCATAAATGAAGATCTATCTACAATCAGTGAATGGGACAAAACAACCTTGTCTCTTTTAATGCTAGTAAAACTAAATATATACAGTTTACCAATAGACAGATATTGCCAGACTCGTACATTACCTTCAGTGCTACTAATATTCCCATCTCCAAAAGTATTGAAATTCTTGGTGTCTCACTTAACAGTGCCCTCAGCTGGACCTCTCATGTCAGATCACTTGCTAAAACCGCCTCAAAGAAACTTGGATTATTGTACAGAGTCCGTAACTTCTTCGCCGATGAGCAGTTAGCTATAATTTATAAGAGTCATGTGTGCTCTCAGCTTGAATATTGCTCACCCTTGTGGAATGGTTGTGGAGAGGTTGCATTAAGGCAACTAGACAAAATTCAGAATAAAGCTGTTAGAATCATTAACAACCCTGCCATTACATATAAACTACCTCCTGCAAGTAAGAAGGAATGTTGCCTCCCTTGCATTATTTTACAGATATTTTTTTGGCAAATGCTCAGACGAAGTTGCGTCCATGGTGCCACCTCTCCATGCCTTCCCTCGTGCTACACGGGCATCTGGTAGCGCTCATGACTGGAATGTCACTCAACCATATTGCAGAACTTCTGCCTATCAGAATTCTTTCATTCCCCGAACTGCATCTCTCTGGAACTCGCTTCCCCAGAGTTGTTTTCCTCCAAATTTCAACCTACAACTCTTCAAGTCTAACTGTTACAGATATTTTATGAACAGAGGACACCAGTAATCTGGTGTATGGATTATTTTTTTTTCTCCATTTGTTTTTCCTTCCTCCGTTCTGTTATTAAAAAAAAAAAAAAAAAAAAAAAAAGGTCCATGGGATGAATAGGTCCGTAATAGGAACAGGTCCGCGATAGAAATAGTCCGTGGGAAATACATCCATGGGGAAATAACTCCAAGGACCGAGAGGAAAATAGGTCTAGTAGAGGTAGTAGTCACAGGTGGATGGCAATTTTCGTATTAAGTTTTTACGTATCTCTTCATAAATTAGTTTTATATGTTACAGCTTACACCAGTCCGACATTACTTCCCAGTCTCCGTAAGGGGTGATCATCTCTTTCACTTTCTCCTTTCCCCTCCTCACCTTCTATGCTTCGTTCCTTCATATTCAAACATCCATTCCCCGTTTCCCCTCGTTCAGTGGCCAAAGTAACTAATGATCTTAACGAATTTCAAGGATTAATTAGTCAGTAGCTTGTAAATGTTGTCGAAAGTCGTGTTATTTGTAGTATATTTCATTGTGCGGCAGCTGGATTGAGTAAAGGCTGAGAGCGAGCTGGGTTTTATTTTATTTCGACTGTTAGAAGACCTTGTGATGCTCAAAAATAATGAAGAGAGAGAGAGAGAGAGGGGGGGGGGAGTTAACGCTATGTCCTAAAACAAAAGTATTCGTATTTTTGTGTCCAGCTTACAACAGACAATTATAGTCAGCTAAATCCCTCCCCTACCAAGAGATTAAGTTCAAGAAGGGTTATAAATACGATCTCTAGATCCAACCCCCTCCCCCCTCCCTTTGCCCCTCCCCCCTTGCCCTCCAGAATAATTTGGCTTTGATTAATTATGATGAGAGACGGCTTAACGTCGGACCCATATCGGTGTTATGAATACAGCGCTGCACACTGGAAACTCGCCTGATGTTATGTGTTGTGGGGCTCAGTCTGCTAGTGTGGGCGCGGATGTGGCAGTGGGAGTAACAAATGAATATATTACACGTGTCATATTGATGTTTCTGACTAAGCCGTCCCCAAAACACACGAGAAGGCACCTGGTGAAGTGGGAGAGGAGCGTTATATTCCAGCCTGTATATATATCCCGGGTGACACTCTGACACACTGCCTGGCTGTCTGAACGTCTGTGGGAAGGTGGGTGAGGAACATTGATCCATCTGTCCATCATCTAATTCTTCTTTGCCCCATCAGGAGCGTAGGGGCCCGGGGCTAGGTTACTCAGTTTCAACATTTAAGGAGAGGGTGACCGGCCAGTCGGAGCGCCTGGCCTACTAAACAGTCAGGCGACGTTTGGTTCTATGGTGACCACCCAACGTAGTAAATGGTTCCCTGGTTTACAAGAAGCCATTTGGCCCATCGCTTAGTTTGCAGTCACCTGAGGGTAAGACTAGATCGAGTGAGTAGATGGTGGGCACCCCGCCTGGCAAATGGAAAACGGAAAAACTATATATATATATTCTGTTACTTTTAGGGCAAACACTGGGTAATATATGTTTGCATTGACTTGAACAATTTCAGACTCCCATGACCCACTCTAGCTGTTCACAAGAATGGTATATACCGTATAGCACTGTTGTCTCGACCGTGAGGGAGTTAATGGCAAGAGAACTGACGCTAAGGCTGCTTCGACTCCCTCTCACCTGAATACAGTCGTCTGGTGTCAGTAGGGATATAGTGCTAGAGTTATCCCGACCATGAGAGTGACAAGTGCTGAAGGGAATATAGCCTAAGTGCAGAATTTATTACGGTACTCGTAAAAAACGATTATCATAATTTTAGCCCAACGGCTGTCTGTCGCCAAACGCCTTCATCCCTTAAGGTGTGGCCACAGACGAAACGCCTCCAAGTTCCCTGCCGTTTTTCCAACTCACACCCCTTCAATCATATATATCTTTCCACCCCTTCCCTCCATCTCATCCTCGGTCTCCCCATTCCCTTCCCTTCATGTCATTCTCGGTCTTCATATTCCCCTCCCTCCCTCCACCTCACTTACATACACCCTCCTAGTCAGTCTCTCATCTTCCAACGTTAAATGGGCAAGGAAAAATGTCTCCAACACGCTACGAGGCTCACAACAGGACACAACAACGAAACATGCGAACATAAACCAAAGAAACTGCGCATCATTGATTTGTGAGTACTAAAAAGACGAGTTCCATATACTACTATGAAATTTATCAGTAAAAGCATCCCTCACCCAGACACACCAATAACCCCGAGAGAGAGAGAGAGAGAGAGAGAGAGAGAGAGAGAGAGAGAGAGAGAGAGAGTTATCATTCCTAACTCTGTCTTACCCAAACATCCAGATATAGTACACTGTGTTGGCGAGTATATAGTACCGATATTTCTGCTGATTAAATTGCTGCCGTATTTCAAACATCGCTGTCTGCCCCAAATGGGATAGGCCACTTGTAAAAATCTTCTAAATGCCACTACTTAGAGAAGAGGTTACGTAATAAATATCCCTTACAAAACAAAAATCTATCTATCTATTTCCAGACGCTTTAATCCCGTAAGAGGTGGCCACAAATAAATCGCCTCCATGCCGCCCTATCCCCCGCCATTTCACTACCATATAATACTAACCATAATATTGACTAACTAGGAACCTTCATGATCGTGATTTGTAGGATAACACTATTTCTTAATAATATAAAGGGATGGGATACTTGGAGAGACACAGACAAATTTAATGAGAAAGTGAAGGAGCGTTGTGATGTGGATGTGTTTGAAAGCGTTAGGAGAAATACTTTGTATGATTTGGCCACCTGGAGAGGATAGGGAATGATAGACTGACTAGGAGAGTGTATGTGAGTGAGGTGAAGGGGGAAAGGGGAGGCCGAGGATGAGGTGGAGGAATGCAGTGGAGAGATATATGAGAGAGGGACGCGTGAGATGGAGGGTGAACAGCCAAATGGCAGAGAACAAGGCGACATGGAGGCGATTTGTTTGTTGCCACCCCTTACAGGATTAAGGTCTCTCTCTCTCTCTCTCTCTCTCTCTCTCTCTCTCTCTCTCTCTCTCTCTCTCTCTCTCTCTCTCTCTCTCTCTCTCTCTCATTAATAAAGGCCCAGACACCTAGCGGCCGCGTCTCAGCTTGGGAATATTAGCCAGCAGAGGGAAATGAGAAGTACAGGAGGTGAAATATGAGGCGAACTTTTGACTGTGGCTGTAAACTTTCACATCTCGGCCAGTTTCCTGAAATATTTAATGTAGTTCCCAAAAAACAGAATAATCAACCATGGGCGAAGAAAAGAAATATGTGATTTTAAAAAATGAATTATTATTTTTTTTCATTTAATGTTGGAATTACACTCTTACGGGATATTCAGAAAAGCTGTTGATGGAGTGTATTTCTTTAAGTAAATTCACTAGAATAGACAGACAGATAGACAGATAGACATATGGATAGATACATAGATAGATTGATATGTAGAGAGAGAGAGAGAGAGAGGCGGGGGGGAGGCAAGGGGGAAAGGAAAGTGAGGAGGAAAGAGGAGGGAAGGAGAGGAAGGGGAGTGGAGTTGTGGAAGGATCCTTGGCCGCAGGAGAGTGATAAGGATTTTATGGTGGAAAATCTTAGGAAATGGTGGTGGAATGGGGCTTAGTGGAGGCCGTGGTGAGGGGTGGATCTGGGGAGAGGGGGGAGATGGCAAGCGACGAGGATGGGAACTGGAAATGAAATGGAAGTGGATTATCTTATGATGTGTGTGTGTGTGTGTGTGTGTGTGTGTGTGTGTGTGTGTGTGTGTGTGTGTGTGTGTGTGTGTGTGTGTGTTGTTAAGTGAAACAGTTTTGATCTGATTTTAACCAAACTTGATGGAAGGGTTGAGGGTCAGCCTAGGAGTAAATATAGTGCTTATGGAACAATAGGTCAAAGGTGAAGGTCACAAGGAATGGTCAAAAGTTAGTCATAAGACAAATCTGACTTAGTGTTGATCTGCTTTCACCCCAAATTGGAGGAAGTGTTAAGGATCAGGCAAGGACGAAGGAAGTCGGTTTTGAGCACAGTTCATGGAGGGTCAAGATCACAGGACAAGGTCAGAGTTCATCTCGTGTGCCTTTGTGCGAATACAGTAACTACAGCAGTTTAGGGTTTTTGATTAAAGTGGGTGGATGAATTTAAGATCAAAACTTATGTATATTTATTCCTCTCCTGCATCTCTCTCTCTCTCTCTCTCTCTCTCTCTCTCTCTCTCTCTCTCTCTCTCTCACCACTCTTTACAGTCTTTCATCCCTCTCCCCCACAACCCCTTCCCCACCCACACAACCCCTCCCCCACCCACACAACCCCTCCCCCACCCACACAACCCCTCTACCACCCACACAACCCCTCCCCCACCCACACAACCCCTCTCCCCCACCCACACAACCCATCTCCCCCACCCACACAACCCCTCCCCCACCCACACAACACCTCCCCCACCCACACAACCCCTCTCCCCCACCCACACAACCCCTCTCTCCCATCCACACAACCCCTCTCCCCCACCCACACAACCCCTCTCCCACCCACACAACCCCTTCCCCACCCACACACCTCTTGCCCTCCCCTCCCTCCCTCTCCTTCTTGCCTGTAAGTCTATAAGCCGCCTCACTGGCAGCAAAGCCTCTACTTGCCTTTAGCTGGATCCGAAATACAGCGATTCCTGGATTGTGCCTGAGTTTACACACACACACACACACACACACACACACACACACACACACACCAGAACAAGGTGTACTGAGGCATGGAGTATTATATCGGGTACCCATTTATTTTTTTTTCAATGTACCGTAACAAAATCACTCTGACTTCGACTGTCCTCCTGTTTGAAGAGAGACGTAATACTGGTGCTTATAGTGTGACGTGAGAGAGAGAGAGAGAGAGAGAGAGAGAGAGAGAGAGAGAGAGAGAGAGAGAGAGAGAGAGAAAGAGAGTCACACCGAGGTATGCTTGCATGTGGGTTAGTAGGCAGGATGGTAGGAAGGGAAGTAGGTGGGATGGTGAAGAGGCAGGGGCAGCCCTAGGGAGGGATGAGGAAGGGGAGGGAAAGGAGGAAACTAGAGGAGGGGAAGAGACGTAGAGAGGGTGGTGGAGAGGTAGGTAGTGAGGTAGTGTGGTGGGTATGTGGGTAGGTAGGGAAGTAGTGATGTAGGTAGTTAGGTGAAAAGGAAGTTGATATGTAGGTAGGAGGTTGGCTGAGAGGTAGGTAGATAGGTAAGTAAAGAGGCAATGAGCTATGCAGGTAGATAAATGAGCAATGTATGTATGTAGGTAGGTAGGTAGGTGGGTAGGGAGGGATGAAGGGTAGTGGTGGTGGTGGAGAAGCAATCAAGCGAGGAGGTGGACGGAGCGAGTGAGTTAATTAAAGCAGTCTGCCAGGAACACTGTCTTGACCCCCAGTGCATAACACTGCACACACAAACACGCCTAAACACACACACACACACACACACACACACACACACACACACACACACACACACTCCAAGCATTTCTCAAGAGTGTAGAGCAAAAATACGTACATAGCTCGTTCCTTGACGTCACACATACGTACATGAACGCACATACCCCGAGCACCATCCTCATGATTACATACTCTCTCTTTGCGGCATATGTATGGCCGTGGACAGAGTTTGCTTAATTTTCCATCTCTTGTATTTGTCACAGTCTCCGCTGACACATATACCTAGGCTAAGAGAGAGAGAGAGAGAGAGAGAGAGAGAGAGGGTTAGGGTATTCAAGCTTGTACATGGATCCAGCCCAACCTTCCTCCAATATATATAAGACAGTCAGGGGATCACTGCAGTTCTTTACAGTGACTCATGGGAAGGCAGTGGGAGCAACGGTGGTTAAGCTGAATAATGAGAGTCTTTGGGAGGATCTTCAGGGAAAGGACTGCCTTGTCTGAACAAAGGGTCGGACACACACACACACACACACACACACACACACACACACACACACACACACACACAAATTATATATATCTGTGTGTATGATATATGCATGTATGAATGTACATATGTATAATAATGCCCAGCACATGTTCATTTCTTGTTATTGTGCACATGTTGGTATATATAATTTAGTAACTTTGTGCGTTTATAAAATCAACACTAGTAGAGAAAGGTAGATAGTACGAGTAGAGTATGAAGTAGTAAGAAGTAGAGAGTAAGACGGGGTAGAGTGTAAGGGTAGAGAGCAAGAGTCAAATTACCACAGTTATTACTCATTAGAGGGATCAGTACCAATATGCCTGTCTGTGTGTACGACTATGCTTCATGCTTTGTTTCTGAGGAGGCACACCACACTACGTAACAGTTTCCACATCATCTCTTTCTCTCTCTCTCTCTGTGTTCGTATGTGTGTGTGCGTGTATTTGTGAGTGTTCTCGTGCGTGCGTGCCTGCCTGCTCTAAAAACTAAATGGTATATTATCTGCGGTGGACAAAATCATGCCCTTTGCCCCAACACCACACCAGCTTTAACTTCCAAGAACACGGCAACAGGAGTTCCAGTGAAGCTCTCTGCATCCCCACTGTTGGCTCACACACTCTTCCCTCACAACCCATTACCGGGGTCAGGGAAGGCTTTAATTATTACCACAGCAAATGGTCGAACAAAGTAAAGTCAGATATCACAGAGTTCCATTGATTTTCCTTCCTGTTCTCTCTTCCTTTCTGTTTTAACTTGGCCCAGATTTTCGTCCTTTTGCTGCATATCGCATAGCTTCATTGCTTTTCCATCCTGCTTTTCCCTTTTTGTCGTTGGCTCGTAGACTACGCTCTCTTTATCCTAACCTGGTCCAGATTTTCGTCCTTATTGCAGCTTCTTTCACGCAGCTCAGTGCCAGGAAGAGACAAACCGCTACTACAGTTCTGGATCCTTTGAGTAACTCTTCTTTCTGACTATCAACTTATTCTGGTGTTTATGTCTTGCTATATCTCAGCATTCAAGATAATGAGATGGCGGTTTTAGGCCAAGTTAGAGTAAAAAGAGCTGGTTATTTAGCTGTAACTTACCCTATAACTAACAGCTTCGAGAAGGCCACAAGCCTGTTGCTGTTTTTTCTCCTTTAGAAGGTGTGACTCAGAGAAAGACTGCCCGGCCAGCATCAGGGTTGGGCTATCAAGCAGAGAGAGAGAGAGAGAGATCCACCAACTGTGGCCTTTTACCCATCACTTTTTCCGGCTGTCAACTGGAAGAACCTAAGTTCGATTCTGGTGCTGGTCAGGCTGTTAGGCATTGTTCGTCCCCCTCCCCCCCTCCTTGTTTCACTTCCCTGTTCACCCAGCAGTACAAGCAGGAATCCGTACAACACTGACGGCCATGAGTCGTGTTGTAGGGAAAGACGGGTACTTAGGACAAAAATTGATTGTCTCCGTTTATCATCCATGAGCAGTCAGTGGGGATCATCATCATCATCATCATCATCATCATCATCATCCAGACTCTTCCGACCTAAATCTAATGCTCTCCTTTGTCTTCTTTTCCAGGGTAAGTAATGGTGTGATCAGTATACCT